>NW_007732056.1:99334-124022 GCF_000696425.1 Galeopterus variegatus | reverse complement strand
AAAAAAAAAAAAAAAAAAAAAAAAGTGAGAGAGGTAGGTAAAAAGAAGAAATAAAACTGTCATTCCTTATTAAAGATATATTATGTACACAGCAAATCCAAAAGAATCTATAGATAAAATACTTAAAAATAACTAGAATTAATTAGCAAGTTTAGCAACACTTTAGATTGGGGTTGACAAACTTTTTCTGCAAAGGGTCAGATAGTAAATACTTTAGGCTTTGAAGAACAAGAGGCAAAATTATGGTATAACATAGATACTTATATAATGAGAGAAAAATTTCCATAAATTTTTGACGAAAATTAAAATACTATAACATTTGAGTACAATTTTATGTAGTAGAGGCCTACTAATGAGAAAAATGGAATTCTTTCTTAGAGATAACATTTCACTCAGTTAGGGTTCAAAGTTAGTGTTCTCCATCATCAAATTGGTTGTAAATGTACATATGTAAATAACATTCTTAGCTAACAAGCCTCCAAAAACATAGCAGGCAGGATTCAGTGGACCATGGTTTGTAAAACCTTATATATATAAAAACCAGTTGAGTTTCTATATAACAAAAATAGTTAAAAATGAAATTTTTAGAAGATATTTATAGTACCCTAAATAATACCAAATATCAAGAAATAAATCAAAGAAAACATGGGCAAGACTTCTATGCAAAAAACAAACGTTACTGAGAAACAGTAAACATCTAAATAAGTAGCTAAATAGAGGTATATACCATGTTCATAGATTGGAAGACTCATTATTATAAAAATGTCAATTCTCCCCAAATTGATCTATAGATTCAAAGTGATGTCAATCAAACTCTCAACAGATTCTTTGGGGGGAAGGGAAGCTAAAAAGTGGGAGAAGATATTTGCGACATATATAACCAATGGTCTCACCTCCACAATACACAAGGAATTCTTATGAGTTAATAAGAAAACGATGAATAGCAGAAAAACAAAAGGAAGCAGAAAACAAAGTACAAAAATTAGACTGGGAAACACAAATGAACAACAAACATGAAAAAGTGCTCATTAGTAATCAAAGAAAAGCAAATTAAAACTCCAATAAAATACTCTGAGGCACCCATCAGAAAAACTAAAGTTAAAAACTGACAATAGCAAATGTTAGCAAGGATATATAGCAAGAGGAACACTCATCATTACAGATAAAAATCATTGTTGATAAAAATACAAATTGGTACAACCATTTTGAAAAAAAAGAAATTTACTATGGTTAAAAACATGCATATTCTGTAGCCCAGCAATTCTACTTGTAGGTACTTACAGAATAAAAAAACATGCACAACTATACTAGAAACGTATACGAATACTGCCTTTCCTTTATGCAGCTTTTTAAATATTTGAAACAATCACAACTTTATAAAAAAGTTGTAAGTACACCTCAAAGAATTATTTTCCCTGAACTACTTGTAAGTTGCCAACCTGATGCCTCATCATCCCAAAATATTTTACTACATATTTTCTGCAAACTAGGACATTCTCCTACATAACAATATAATGATCAAAATCAAGAAATTAATGGTGATACATTCCTACTATTTAGACCCCATTTAAGTTTCAACAAATGTCCCAATAATGTCCTTAATAGCAAAATTCAATTCGGCACCAATGTTGTACTTGTCATATCTCTTTAGTTTCCTTTAGTCTGGATGAGTTCCTCATTGTGTCTTGCTTTTCATGACCTTGACACTTTTCGAAGATTACAGGACAGTTATTTTGTAGAATGTGCTTCAATCTGAGTTGGATTTCCTTCCAAGCTCACTCAAGTGGCTGTTAGTAGGATGCTTCAGTTCCTTGCCATGTTGGCCTATCCATGGGCTACCCACAACAAAGCTTTCCTCAGAGTGAGTGACTGAGACAACCCAAGAAAGAAGTCAGTTTTTTAAAACCTCATCTTAGAAATGACCATCACTTACAATGTATTCTACTGATCACACAGACCACCCCTGATACAAACGGTAGGGATTACACAGGAGTGTACCACGAGGCAGGGATCATTGGGGGCCATCTTGGAGGCTGGCTACATCTGATATCCCCACACGTTTAGATTCAGGCTTCGCCACTGTAAAGTTATTTTTTGTCCTTTTGTAACTGTGGTGGTTTTAACACATCTCCACAAATTTTTTGACACTCCTCATTTCAAGAGGTGGAGCCTAACTCCTCTTCTGGAGTGTGGCTTGGACTTAGTGACTTGCTTCTAACTAACAGAATAAAGCAGGGCAATGGAGTGTGACTTTGAAGACTAGGTCCAGAAGCTGCCATGTCATGAAGAGACTCAAGCAGCCTCTAGAGAGGCCCATGTGGTGAGGAACTGAGGCCTCCTGCCAATAGCCACATGAGTGAACCATCTTGGAAGCTGACCCCAGTTCTGGTCAAGCCTTGGGATGACTGCAGCCCCTGGCCACATCTTGACCACAACCACACAGGACAGGCTGAGTCAGAACCACTCAGCTAAGTCACTCCTGAATTTCTGACCCACAGAAACTGTGAGTTAATGTTTATCATTATAAGCCACTAAATTCTGAGGCAATTTGTTATACAGCAATTGATAACTAATACAGAAATTATTTTGTAGGCTACTACTCTATTTTTTATATTTTTAATTTTTTTTACATATTATTTCCTTTTGCTTTATTTTTATTTATTTATATTTATTAATATTTATTTTTTATATTCTATGATGTTGTTGCAGAGCAGTTGGGGAGGGGGAAGAAGGAAATAGGATGGGAGAAGGAGGAAGGAGGAGGGGTGGGGTTGAGGCCTGTGGCACACCCTAATTTCTGCAGGGGAGACCAGGGGGCTTCTAGTGGTGACTTGGTCATTGCTGGGCTGGTTGCAGGTGTTGGGGGGCAGGGTCGAGGCCCCCAGCCCTAACCCCTCCCTGGCTTGGTAGCCCAGGGTACTTCCAGTCCTTCTAGGTTTTATAGGTGTTCTTTAGTGATGTGAGACCTTTACTAGTTAATATCGAACTTTGTCTCTGGTCTGTGGGTATTTTGTTTTTTCTTTCAGTTCTGTGTTGGATTATTTGCTGTTCCTATCACTTAGACTCTACACTGGAACTAATTTGTTGTCCTTTACTTACTTCTAAAATGGGGGAACTTCCTGTGGGGACCAGTACTTGAGCTGTGTGGTTGAGATAAATTGCTGCTTTGCTGCTGATTCCCTGGGGAAGGCTTTTTGTGCAGCTCCAGTTTTAGTGGTTGACTTTATAGGTGCTTCCAGCACTTGTGAGATCCAGTACACCTGGGTTGTGTAGAAACTCTGGCCTGAATCTGGGTCTTTTCAGCAAACTGCACCCCCTGCAGTTTGATATTCCTGACCAGTCTCCACTGAGTGGTCCTGTGTTGATTGGGGGGCAGCTCAGCTGTCCTTACTGTGCCCTAGTGTTCTCCTGGTGGGCCCTTCTTCCCTACTGTTCATGCTACGAACACTTCCCACTGGGCAGGCCATGCACCGGTCCCTTGTGATGACTCACTGGCCTCTGAGTGGCTCTTTTTCAGTTGTTGTGGCTCCTCACTCCTATGTGGATCCAAGGGAGCCCTATTAGTAGTCTTGCTGGCCTGAGGGCCACCAAGGCCTTCTCCCCTGCAGCCTCCAAGCAACTTCATCCAAAGGACACAGTTGCAGCTTTTGCCAGCTCCAGCTCCATGTGCTCAGCAGCTCCAGCCTTGAAGTGGCTGGGGCTTCAAATGGTCAGAGCAGTTCTTTCTTTCTCTCATAGCGGCTTTTCCCACCTTCATGCACTCCATAGGTCTTTCCTCCTCTTCCCCTTATATCTAGTGGCCCCAGCTTGGCTGTTGTTTTTAATAGTTGTAAATTGGTTGATTTGTGGGAGAGAGTGATCCTGGGGACTGTCTATTCTGCCATCTTGACTGGAAGCCCTGTGAGCTACTACTTTAAAGTACATAAATATCCTGCTCCTTATTAAATGTTTAATTAATTAATTAATTAATTTATCAGTATGGATTTATGTTTTTCTCTTTTATAATCTATCACGGTCATTTATTTTGATGCTCAAATTGTCCTATATTTGGTGAGTGGGAGCCCCCTTCAAGCTAGATTCTGTGTTCTTTTGACATGGCTCCTTCATTTTTTGAGCACTTTCTTGCTTTCTGGTATAACAAAACATTCTAGGCTCATTTTGTGTTTTCCCTGCCTCAGCCTGAAACCAGTCATTTCACCAAGGAGACTTGATGATTTTACAGCCAAGATAGGGGCACATATGTGCTCACTATTATTGGGATGTTGCTGCCCCCACAAACTCTCAGTGGACAGAGCTAGGGAAAATACACACACCTCCATCTATCAAATATACACATTTACATCTATATTTGGTATTTTGATAACCATAAATTCACAGTGATACCTTTAATTCCTATCCAACCTCACAGGGTTTATTCTATTTTCACCTTCATACTTCCTTCTTTGGTGGGAAATCTGGCTCCCATTATCCTTAATAGATTTGCTTATTTGGTCAATTCCCCTTAGGTAACCAAATGCCCACTGTTGCCACTGATGCCCCCTCCTCCCATATAGATGCCCCCTTCACTTGGGATCTGACCGTCTGCCCTGCACTCTTCCCTGCCCTCGTCCCCTGTACCATGTGAACATGCTCATCATCATGCTACTTGGCTCTGATTCCCATTGCCAGGCAGGCCCCCGTCACATGGACACATTTCTTTTTTGCTTGGGCTCTGATACCCCATACCAAATTACACCCCTCCTCCTTACCCTGTGTGGACTTTCTGCCCATGAGGGTGACAACTTGTGCTAAATTGCCCCCTTCATGGACACCCTCTCACTCTGCTTGGGATCAGATGCCCTCTGCACCAGACTTTTCTTCACTGGATGCCCTCTAAACCCTGCTGACACTGCAAGCCAGTCCATGCCCTTTGTGGATGCCCTCCTTACACCACTTCGGTTCTAATATTCCAATGCCAGCTCAACTCTCTGCACAGACACCTAATTTGTTTTACTCTACCTAATGGCTATTGGATTGAATTGTTCAAGAAGGGAAGAGGAAGAGGAAAAACTACACAATATTCTTAACAACATCATTTGTAATATCCCCAAAATTGAAAATAACATCAAAGTAGAATGGATAATTTGTAGTATAGAATACAGTGGAATTCTTCATAGTTAACAAAAAAGAAGAAACTACAGCTTCATTTAACTTAGATGGTTCTTAGATAAGAAGCCAGACTCAAAAGAATCTATATTGTAGGATTCCATATAAAGTACAAAGATAGGCAAAATTAAACTCTAGTGCATAGGTAGATGGTAAAAATACAAAGAGAAGCAAGGAAGCATTTACCATAGATGTCAGGATAACAGTGACCTTTAGGGAGGAAGGAAAAAGTAGTGACTAGGAAAGGCCTTGGGGACTTTTGGTGTATTGGCAATTTTTAATTTCTTGATCTGGGTGGTGGTAGGAACATGGGATGTTCCCTTTATAATTTATTAGGTGGCATATTTATGTTGCATGAACCTTTTGTACATGTGTTATAGTTCACAATGATATACATAGCTATATGATCTTTTCCAATCTGATTTTTGAGCCTCAGTTTCCTCTTCTAAAAAATGTGGTAATACCTACTTTATTAGGTTATTGTGAGAATTAGCTGAGACCATACCATGGCTTATACTTACCATGTGCCAGGAATTTAGCTAAGTACTACTATGCATAATCACACCCAATCCCTATAACAACTGAATGAACTTGAAAGCAATATCCCTAATCTATGGATTGGGATGTGTACAAAGCAAGCAGTAAGGCACCTGGCATAAAGTAATACACAAATAAATGGGAGCTATTATTACTAGTCTACACATTGGGCTAATCAGAATAATTCTGACCAATGATATATGGCAATTGAGATTTTTCTCCAAACATGGTTGCATAATGACATATTAGATTCTTATTTTTGACACAGAGCACTCATCTTTTTATCCCTACTGAACACAACATTCAGTAAGTGTTTGTAAAATGAATGACTGTTGAAATGGGCAAGGGTTTAGGAGACTATAAATTGCTTACAACAGGCTTTTCATTAATGAATTCCTGCTTTGTGGCCAGATTGTATAATGTTGACAATAATTTATTTTTAGCATTTGTCCAAAATTTAAGCTAATCCTAATATGAAGAATTAATGCTTCGTGTAAGGAACTAAGACTACTTAGGTAGGTAGATATAGTATTAAAAGACAATAAAAGTCAGCTTTTTGCATTCTTACGTTTCAACAAACAACTGCCAGAACCATGGCTATAACTTTTGGGCTTATCTGAATATGTACTATTGGAGCAAATTATAAAGGGCATCAATAATAAAACACTCCAAAAAAACCAGTTCATTAAAATAGGGACTTAATATTAGCTTTTCAGGGAGAAAAAAAAAAAAGAATTACTAACACATTTAATATATACATAATTGCAATATGCATTCCAGAAATAACAAATTCAGAAACATATATTAAAAGGTAATGTTGCAAAAAAAAGTAAAGTCACAATTCTCATATAAATATAAAATGAACACGTGCCAAAGATTTTATTTAATCATTAATTAATGAGGGAACCAGCAGATGTTGTTACTGGTTCCAAAGAAGATTCAAACACCACACATATATGAGCATCCAATAATGCTGAAATGAATTTACAAATAGTTGAAAACTAGTCATTAGACACAGGGCAATAATTGACTGCACTGAATTTTTATGAGCAAGAATCTTCTGTAATACTACCAGCTTCCTACAACTTACAGATTTGTAAGATAGCTCAAAGACAATGAAAGGAGCAGGACTTCATAGAGTCATAGCGAGGAAGGGTGGACTAGACAGGACACCCAGTAATCTTTTTTAATCCATTTCAAAACCTTTTATGGGCCGGCCCGGTGGCGCACTGGAGAGTGCGCCGCTTGGGAGCGCAATGGCGCTCCCGCCGTGGGTTCGGATCCCATGTGGAGACCGGTTCCGCTCACTGGCTGAGCGCGGAGCGGGTGCAACACCGAGGGTTGCGATCCCGCTGTCGGTCCCCGGTACGGGCGTGACACCAAGGGTTGCGATCCCGTTACCGGTCAGTAAAAAAAGACAAAAAGGCAAAACCTTTTACAATTTTTCCCAACAATGAAAATATTGGGGGCCGAGGGAGTCTCTCTGAGTTAAGGCAATAGCCTTCTTTTCTAAGCTCATAGTTGTTTTCCCAGTATTAAGAAACTGATAGTTTGGGATCCTAGTCATTAAAAATATTATCCATCAGACATTGTAGAGTTTGGTTTTTGTTGTTATAAATGGAACATTCACAGATATCTAAAGCCCACCTATGATTAATATCTTTTATACATATATTCTAAACACTAATAAATCACCACTAAAAATACTAATCTTCCATATAGATAGCTGAATTAGGCACTTATAATTTCAAAATAAACAAAATTACCATTTCTTTCTACCCAGATGAATACCCTACTCAAATGATATTCCACTTCTGTATCCTAAGCTAAGTCTCAAGGAAGTGTTTTAATGGTACCGACTTTTTATGTGAAATGACCTTCTTTGATACCAAAAATATCAAGACACGCCTGCCACATTGACAATGCTGTATTTTAATGCCTACTGTTGGGCAAGAGCAAGGAAAGGGCACTGTATATAAACACACTGCTGGTAAGAATGGAAAGTGGCACAATTTTTCCAAAGGCAATTTGATAATATGCAACAAAAATGTTAAAAATCTGCATACCAAATACAAAATATAACGTAAAATATGATCATATAGCTAGAAAATCCCTAACAATCCAAAATAGAACTACTAGAACTAATAAATCAGTTTAGTAAGGTCACAGGATACAATGTCAATATACAAAAGTCAACTCTTTCTATATACCAGCAAAAGTTGAAATAAAAACCCTACTGTCACAATACTTACGGATAAATCTGACAAAAGATGTTTTCTATCCTGAAAACTATAAAACATTGCTAAAAGAAATTAAAGAACACCCAAATAAACAGAGATATACATATTCATGAGTCAGAAAACTCAATTTCTTAAGATGTCAATTCTCCACAAGTTGATCTATGGATTCAATGCAAGCCCAACTGAAATCTCAGCAGGCTTATCCTAAAATTTATATGGGAATACAAAGAATCTAAAATAGCAAAATAACTCCGAAAAAGAACAAAATTAAAGGACTAACACTACCTGATTCCAAGACTTATTATAAAGCTATAGTTATCATGACAGTGTGGATGGCAGAAAGACAGACAAATAGATCAATGAAACAGAATAGAATCCAGAAACAGACTCACACATACATGGACAGCTGTTTTTTGACAAGGGTGCAAAGGAAATTCAGTAGGAAAAAAATGTCTTTTCAATTACTGATACTGGAACAATTGTATAGCTATATGCAAAAAAGATGAACTTTGGAAAACAGTTTCATAGTTTCTTATAAAGTTAAATATACATTTACCATATGACCCAGCAATCCCACTCTTAGGTATTTACCCAACAGAAAGGGAAACATGTTCACACAAAAACCTATTCATGAATGTTTATAGCGGTTTTATTCAAAATAACCCAAAACTGGAAAAAATCCAAATGTTCCTCAAGTGGTGAACAGATAAACAAACTGGTGTATACGTACAATGGAATACTATTAGCAATTAAAAAAAAAAGCACCACTGATAGATGCAACAACTTGGATGGATCTCAAAGGCATTATCTAAGTGACAGAAGTTGGATTCAAAAGGCTATAGACTGATCCTTTTTATATGATGTTGTGGAAAAGGGACAGGGACAGAAAAATATAGGTGATTGCCAGAAGCTGAGGGTAAGGTAAGGGTTTACCTAAAAAGAGGCATAAGGAAAATTTTTGGGTGATGGAAATGTTCCATATCTGGAGTTTGGTCATGGCTACATGACTATGTGAATTTGTCAGAACTCATAGAATTGTACATTAAAAAGGATGAATTTGGCTATATGTAAATTATACCTCAATAAACCTAACTTTAAAAAAATGTCCATACCATTTGACCCAGAAATAATAACAGATATATGCAAAGTTTTAGTTACAGGAATATTTATTACAGGAAGTACCATATGGCTTATAAGAGTAAATTTAACTATCCAACAACAAAGGAAATGGCCAAAAAACTAGTGTATATCCATAGAGAATACTATGAGGTCATTTAAAATATTATAAATTGCCTAAAAAGCTACACCTTAAAATGTACACAATGATCATCTTTGGTATAGAATTATAATACTTTTTTTCTTTATCCATATTTTCTAAGTATTTTTCAATGAACACGGATTGTGCATGAAATCATAAAAAACATTTTAAGGGATATATATATATATATTTTTTCCTTTTTTTGTCTTTTTTTTACTGACCGGTAACGGGATCGCAACCCTCGGTGTCGCGCCCGCACCATGCTCAGCCAGTGAGCGGGAACCGGTTTCCACATGGGATCCGAACCCTCGGCGGGAGCGCCACCACACTCCCAAGCGGTGCACTCTTCAGTGCACCACCGGGCCGGCCTTAAGGGACATTTTTAAAGGAACATATAACTGAAAAGGAGTACAAAGGAGTGGTAAACTCCTGTAAGAGAAACATCTAAAAGCCTCCTTGTCAAAAAGAGCTGAGACTAGTGAAAAATATCAAGAGCATCAAAAACTTTTATTTCGTTGTTTTAGTTATGTTTACAGCACAAAGAATCAAAAAAAGGACAAGCTCACTATTCTGGATGGTGGGTAAACAGGCCACCAATGTTATCAAGTTATAGGCTCAGAGAGCGAGGACTACTTTGATTTTTGTTTTACCTCTCAAACACAAGTACATGCAGAATGAGAAGAGTAGAATCTAAGTCCAAGACACCTGAGGCATAGGTAACAAAACCTTTATCTGCTCTGAATGTGTTTAAGTCACATGGCACAGGTAATTGCTGACATACCAAGTGAGACTGCTGTACTGCCACTGGGAATCTGAGAAATTCTGGCAAACGAATGGTGCTGAAAGACTGGAGATAGGCAAATGCTGTTTTGATTTTCAAAACAGGGGAAACAGGTAGATTCCACAAAATAGAACAGTTAACTTGACTGATAAACATTCTAGGCAAAATTCTGGCTGGATTTATTAAATCCATTCAGAAAGAAAAACCTTGATCAATAGGTATTGAATCACTACAGACTAATACCCTTATTGCCTTTTGCATATTTGTATTTCAATAAGATATCTTGGAAAGTCTCTCACAATATCCTTGTGAACAAGACAGAACAATTAGGTAGATCAGTTGAACATCATGGACAAAGAGTTCAGTTTAATGGTTTGAAGTAAATACATGGAGACAGTTTTGGCCTAGATGGTTTGGTCCTGAGTTTGGTTTTATTCAAGATTTTTATACATGACTTGAATGAGAACACAGATGTGCTTATTCATCAAACCTGCAGTTGACACAAAGCTGAGAGGGGTGGGTAATGCGATGGATGACTGAATCAGGATCCAAAAGGTCTTGAATGGCTGGAACTCTGTGTCAAATCTAACAAGATGAAATTTAACAAAGATAAAGGTAAGTCCAACACTTATGTCCAGAAAATCAATACAAGACAGGGGAGGTCTAACTTGATGGCAGTTCAAGTGGAAAATAATCAGGGTTTTTAAATAACTGAGAGCATAGCTTGGGTCAAAAACAGAGAAGTTAGAAGGAAGCAGGGTTTAGCTTCATAAATATTATTTTCCTTTCAGTTCGATATAAACTTGCTGATAGATTTGAAAAACACAACAGGCCACATCAGAAGGTGAGTATATCATTACTGGAGGTCTTCAAGTCAAGTTAGACGACTATGCTGGATTCTGAAGAGGGAGTAGTGGAATCCAGTACAGAGTTTAGTAGAAGAAATGATCCTAAATATCGTAGTGCCAAGATTCTACAATATTCTTACACATAGGTAGATGTAATTACAATTTACAAGGTAAAAATAATTTCATTCCAATTGATTTAAAGTAGATTGATTAGTTAAGTCCTTGAAAGCTCTGCTGATGGGGAGTTCATATTTAGCCCCCCCCACCCCCGTTTTTCCTTTTTATTTCTCTCCTTTCCTCTATCAGTCCAAAGACTTTTTAAAAGAATGATGACAGTACTTTCTCACTTTGCATAACTAACTTAAAAACAGTTTTAAACTTGTTATTACAGAAGTAATACATGCTTCTTATAAATAAAATTAAACATTTTTGATAAATATATAATGAAAAGTAAAGGCTCCTCTCCTGCTTTCCCCCCCAAATATATTGCCAAAACTCTACTGAACTCCCCTAGCCTCTAAAGATGCTCATTCTCTGGAAGACTTAAAATCTAAGTGCCATATAGCTTTCATTTTATGCTACATATTTTCTTCCCAAGAAGACTAAAAGCTCTTAAAGGTAAGATCTGTGTGTTACTTCTGTGTAGTTCATGTACCAAATACAAGCACAATATTGAAAAAGAACATTTGTTTAACTTTCTGATAATCTGAAACAAAAAATAGCAATATTATTTAGATGCTAAAAATCTTACTTTCACTTCATATTTATAGGTGACATTAGTTGGTTTTGCCAGCTCAGCATTCATTTACCTCCTCTGACCTACCCACCCAGCTCATCATTCATTTATGACCATCCATTCAATTATGCTGGGAATAGAATGAGATCTCAATCAGAGCTCACAAAGCAAGGTTCAGGGTTGGGCACATAAACCAATCTACACTAATGAAGTGCAATCAACCTGAAGCTGAGAGGATATAAAGGGCCCTAGATACTGCAGCCTATTCAAGTGTGGAGCCAACATGCAAAAGAGCAAGCATGAGTGGCTTTCCACCAAAAAAAGAAGAGAGAGCAAGCCTCAGAGGTAGAGAGGGAGAAATGGGACCCTGGTGACATCATTTAGCACTCCTATTAAGAATTATTATCATCCCATTCTTGATCTCAGAACTGAATGACTTCAAAGCCTTCTTCCTTCACTAAACTTACTTCTCTGACTCCTTCTAAGTCTTTATTCTTGGGCCGGCCAGGTGGCGCACTGGAGAGTGCGCCGCTTGAGAGCGCGGTGGCGCTCCCGCTGAGGGTTCGGATCCCATGTGGAGACCGGTTCCCGCTCACTGGCTGAGCGGGGTGCGGGCGCAACACCGAGGTTTGCGATCCTGTTGCCGGTCCCCGGTACGGGCGTGACACCGAGGGTTGCGATCCCGTTACCGGTCAGTAACGAGGGTTCGGATCCCACATACAGACCGGTTCCCGCTCCCTGGCTGAGCGGGGTGCGGGCGCAACACCGAGGTTTGCGATCCTGTTGCCGGTCCCCGGTACGGGCGTGACACCGAGGGTTGCGATCCCGTTACCGGTCAGTAAAAAAAGACAAAAAGGAAAAAAAAAATAATAATAAAAAATAAGTCTTTATTCTTACATTCAAGGAACTCTTCTCATCAGGCCTAATAGGTAGAGTGGATGGAGAAGAGAGAAGGAACAGGGCTATTTGAATAAAAAAGAGTAAGAAGAAGAAATATACACAAACATAAACATATATACAAGGGTATTTCAAAAAGTTCATGGAAATATAGAATTAAAAAATATGAATCTTTCCATAGCAGGCTGTGAGCATGCAAATGGTGATGGCATGAAATGCTGGGAGAATGAAAAAGTGATAGATGTTTGGGTGTGCAGGTTGATAGAAGAAAGGTTTTATAAGAAAGGCGCATCTGGGATGATCCCTGCATTTTCTGTCCACTGCAAACCTCTTGTGCCACTGCTCTCTTGCTTATTAGGCACAATGGCCACGTTCCAGTTCAAAAAAACTAAGTTCTATTTTCAAAAAATAATAAAATCATGGCTGTCCTACAGATTTAAAAAAAAAAACAAAAAACAAAAAAACCAAGACAACAACTAAGTTCTTTCCAGCCTCAAAGCAATTATGTTACTGTCTGGATGCTCTTTCTCCAAATCCTCTTAAAACTGGCTCTTTTCTCATCCTTCCATCTCTGTTCAAATGCCACCTCTTCAGAGATGCCTTTCCGGTGCAAGCAACCTAAAGTGGGCCTTTGCCTTTTTCCATCACAACATCTTGTTTCCTTTAAAGTTCTTATCACCAGGTGTGTTTACTTGTCCAGTTAATCAACTGTTCCCACCACTAGAATGTAAGCTTCCTAAAAGCAGAATTCTGTCTTGAACACCTCTTTTTCTTTATATTCAAATTCTGGCACAGTGCAGTGGATGCTACATAAGTTAACACTTATTGAAGGAAAGAATGAATGGCAGAAAAGTGAGAAGATAGACTGGGAGAAGTGTCGGCGTTGGAGGCAGGCTGTTCCTAGGGAAGGCGATAGGAAGCGCAGGAAAAGCCAGCTGGGCTAGAGGATGCACAGAGAGCTGAAGGTTTACGTCGGTGGGAGTGAAGGTGACAGAGCAGGGCTTCAGGCTTCCCCGGCCGTGCGTGGGGTGGGAAGAACAGCATAAACCACTAAGTCCTGGGTGCGCGCTTCAGGGAAACCAAACATGACAGCTCTGTTCAGACCGCGCTCTGTCCCGTCCCGCGGACCTTACGCGGCCGTCTTCTGCGAAAATTGCTAGCCTATGGTCACCAAACTTATCGCCCGGGCCGAGCCCCCCGGGAGCAGGGAACATGTTTGAGAAACGGCCATGTTCCGCCGGCCCCTACAGAGAAGCCGACACCCGCGGCCGCTCACCGGCCGACTGACGCGCGTCGCCCCGCCCCCAGCCTGCCCGGGGTCCCGAA
Organism: Galeopterus variegatus; assembly: GCF_000696425.1. Lineage (NCBI taxonomy): Eukaryota > Metazoa > Chordata > Mammalia > Dermoptera > Cynocephalidae > Galeopterus > Galeopterus variegatus. The sequence goes on along the minus strand of NW_007732056.1, from coordinate 110,254 downwards.
TCGGACCCTCACTTACGCTTGTCTCCGGGCTATGAGCCGGTGCATGGGAGTCGCCATCTTCGTGCGACCGAGGCCTGCCGCGCTGGGTTTTGGGAAACTCCTCCGTGGGGGCGGGGACTTCGAACCCCGGCGGCAGTAGACGTGGGCGGCGCCAGACTGGTCTCGAGGGCCTCTGGCGCGGCCTCCGCCGCAGCATCGTGATGGAGCCAGTGGGTGCGGAGGGGCTGGTCTAGGGTCTCCAGCGTGGATCTCGGGTTTTTGAAGGATAACAGAGAACATTCTAGAGCAAGGGACATATATTTGTGTGTATATATAGTGTGTGTGATATATACACACACAAAGACAAACAAGACTGAAATTCTGCAGTGTTCAGAAAAACTAGAAGTAGTCCGGAGAATAAAATAGAAAGGAATGAATTAAACAGGATTTAGATCATCAATTGGAAGAATGACTTTAGCAAACCAGAAAGTGCAAACATGTTAACTATTTCTTTTTTGCTGTGTATTTCACAGGGATGTTATAAAGCCCAAATGAGATAATATGAGTAAAGTTGCTTTGTCAACTGTAAAAGGACTATACAAATATTATTTTAGGATATTTTACCTGCACCTATATTTAATGTCAGTTCACGGAGATAATTCTCTTAAATCCACATTCTTTGAAATACATATAACTTTCTGAAATAAATACGTAGGCGCTATGGATAGAGCATCAAAGTTCTTGTACGTACCGAACTTTCTACCGGTGACAAACAAATAAAGGCTATGTTCAACAAGCATAAGTGCGCTAAAGAAAAATAACTCAAGGGGGTAAAGAGTGATTAGATTTGGGAGTTAGGGAAAGTGACGATGTGACCTTTGAGCACAATTCCTTCTTTAAAAAATGGGATCTTACTATCTGTTCTGTTTCATTCCTCAGTGTACTTATGGACAGCTTTTCTCATATATGCACATATAGATCTAATAATTTTTTTTTTTTTTTTTTTAAAAACCTTTCTTCCTCAGAGGAGACACTCAGCACTCATAGCAGGCCAGGCTACAGTGAAATTCTGAAAGTTAGGACTTTATAAAAGACTCCAAGCTCAAGTGTTCCTGAGAACCAAAGAAGCCTGCACCCTCCCCAGAGCACTCCGTGCTGACCGGTCTTATTATTTTAAAACACAGCCACAACTTTACCAAAAGGTGCATGTGAAAGTCCATTCTAGCACGATCGGGAATTTAGCCCAAGAATACGTGCAAAGGCCAGGGTGTCCGGCAACGGATCGCAACCCTCAGTGTCGCCCCCGTACCGGACCGGGACCGGCAACGGGATCGCAACCCTCGGCGTTGCTCCCGCACCTCGCTCAGCCAGTGAGTGGGAACCGGTCTATATGTGGGATCCGAACCCTCGGCGGGAGCGCCGCCGCACTTCCCAAGCGGCGCACTAACGCAGTGCGCCACCGGGCCGGCCCCTAATAATTTTTAAAAATATATTATATCGATTACTTGGATATTCCACAATTTACTCAACCAGTACCCGGCTGATGAACAATTAGATCATTTACCGCAACAATGGAAAGAACAGATTTTTTTTTTTTCTTTTTTGTATTTTTTTACTGACCGGTAACGGGATCACAACCCTCGGTGTTGCGCCCGCACCGCGCTCAGCCAGTGAGCGGGAAATGGTCTCCACATGGGATCCGAACCCTCGGCGGGAGCGCCTCCATGCTGCCAAGCGGCGCACTCTCCAGTGGCCCACCGGGCTGGCCCGAAAGAACAGATTTTTAAGCACTCACTCAAGTGTTTCTGCAAGATGACTACCTAGAAGTGGAATTGCTGGGTCAAAGGTTATGTGCACTTGAGATTTAGATATTACCATTGCCCTTTAGATAGGTTGTACCCAAACTCGCTTCCATTCTTGATTTTAGAATGATCAAACTTTTAAACTGTTGCCTGTGTAATAAGCCAATATGATATATTATTGTTGAGGTTAAGTGCCTTTCATGTAATTGTCATACTAAATTTGGCCTGAGGCTGCTTCCACACCTGGAATTTCTACCTGAAGAACTACAACCTAGCTTGGAAAGTTAACACCAAGGCACCAAGGTCAAGGGTTCTGATCCTCATACCCACCACAGGGTTGAGGGGGAGCCGGGAGTCGGGAGAAGAAAGTAAACAAACTGAAAGCCTGATTTAAGAGTATGTAACAGATAGCTGAGTCTCAACCAATCACAGCAGCTGAGCTTCAGCCAGTCACAAGATGCCAACTGATCAGACCCTGCCCAAATAAGGCAAATGCAGAGTTGTAACCAATCAATGTGTTTTTGTTTCTCATTTCCTTTTTCTTTTTTTTTCCTTTTTGTCTTTTTTCGTGACCGGCAACAGATCGCAACCCTCACTGTCGCGCCCGTACCAGGCCGGGACCGGCAACGGGATCACAACCCTTGGTGTTGCGCCCGCACCTCGCTCAGCCAGTGAGCGGCCGGTCTGTATGTGGGATCCGAACCCTCGGCGGGAGCGCCGCCACACTCCCAAGCGGCACACTGTAGCAGTGCGCCACTGGGCCGGCCCCTCATTTCCTTTTTCTGGCTGTAAGTACTGCCTGCCCATGTTGTAGAGTGTTTGCTGAACCTTCTAAGGTTCTGAGGACTTCCTAATTTGTGGATTGTTCTTTGCTCAATTAAACTGTTAGATTTAATCTGTCAAAAGTTTTTCTTTTAACATCATAGACTATAGAGTCATATTTGCCTGGGACAGATTCCAGGTCCCCCTACCCCTATATCAAAATCCTTGTATAAAAATGGCCTAGTACTCTTACTTGCATGTAACTTACAGACATCTTCCTGTATACTTTAAATCATCTCTAGATTAGTTATAATACTTAACAAAATGTAAATGCTATGTAAATAATTGTTACATTGTGCTTTTTAAATTTACATTATTTTTATTGTTGTTATTTTTTACTGTTTTTTTTCCTCTTGATATTTCTTTTTTTTTTTTTTTTTTAAAAGATGACCGGTAAGGGGATCTTAACTCTTGACTTGGTGTTGTCAGCACGTGAGCCAACCGGCCATCCCTATATGGGATCTGAACCCGGGGCCTTGGTGTTATCAGCACCGCACTCTCCCGAGTGAGCCACAGTTTGTTGAATCCACAGATGCAGGACCTGCCAATATGCAGGGCTGACTATACTTCTTTCAAGAATTGTCTCTTCAAATTCTTTGACTATTTATATGTTGGAATTCTTTGACTATTTATATGTTGGATTTTTATTTTTATATTGATTTGTAGAGACTTTTAATATTTTACATATAAACCCTTTGTTTTATATATTATAGTTTTCCTATTTTGTCTTTTAACTTTGTGATCATGAACCCTCTATGGAAGCATTACATTTTCATTTTTATTTTTTTCTACTAAATAGGTGTTGTCAGCACCACGCTCAGCCAGTGAGCGAACTGACCACCCCTATATAGGATCCAAACCCATGGCCTTGGTGTTATCAGCACCGCACTCTCCTGAGTGAGCCATGAGCTGGCCCCACATTACATTTTTATATAGTCATTTTTAACAATCTTTTTCTTTGTGGATTTCTAGATTTGACTGATGCTTAGAATGGCCTTTTATGTCCCCAAATTATTAAAATATTTTCTTGTAACTCTTTAATTATAATAGTTTTGTTTCTATAGTTATGCCCTTAATCCTAATTTTTATTTTATTGAAACACCATTTATTAAATAATCTATTGCTTTTCTGTTGATTTGCAGTGCCACTCTCATATACAAAGTATGCACAAATTTAGTCTGTTCGGACATTCTATTTTCTTCCAAAGATCTTTTTGTGGCAGTATTTGTCACTGTTTTTTTTCTTGTCTTTTGTTTTTGTTGGCTAGCTGGTACAAGGATCAAACTCTGGATCTTGGTGTTATCAGCATCACACTCTAACAAACTGAGCTAACCAGCCAGCCCCTGTGTCACTGTTTTAATTACTGTGGTTTTATAGGATATTTCTATATCTGGTAAGGCAAGTCCTTCCTAATTAACACTTCTCTTTTCTCATTTGCCTTATTGCTCTTAGGCATTTGTTTTCCTAAATGAGCATTATTACCAAAATTTAAAGTTTCCTGCAAAACAAGATTAAGATTTGTCAGCCAATTTTAAAAGGAACTGCAAATGTGAAAAGGCAAGAAACAGAATGAGGAAAAACAAACTGAAAGGAGGAAGCAAATGACATTATTTGTGGTGATTGGGTTGCACACCTAGAAAGCCTATGAGAATTAACTAAAAGCTCCTAGAGAGTTCAACATATAGGCCACACACACACACACACAACTTGCTTTCTCAGTGGCGAGACTAAACCAATGTAACTGTTTCCCATTGAAGCCCACAGATTTGAGGGACCCTCAGTTTTGTCCAGAGGCAGGCTAAACTTCAAACACTAAGATTTTGTAAACTGTAATGGGCAGAAGGTGAAAAACAAAACAAACCAAAAAAAAAAAAAAAACTCATATAAGAGCTGCAAGTGGGCAGGCCCATGGCTCACTTGGGAGAGCGTGGTGCTGACAACACCAAGTCAAGGGTTAAGATCCCCTTACCAGTCGTCTTTTAAAAAAATAAATAAATAAAAGCTGCAAGTAATTTCTATCTGGCGAGTGTGAACACTTGCCTGGTCTTTAAGCATACCGTTCTCTTATTCTGGGACAACCTCCTGAAGTGTCTTCTGGTTATGTAAGATGTATCAAAGAACTGGGGAAGGAATGGATATAAAAGGGATGTGTTGGAGGGAGAGTTGCATCTCTCTGGACTGGGTTGCTTTTGGTCAGGATGGCTTGTTTCCTGTCATGGCCCTGGCCTGTTTACGCATGCCTATGGTTAGAAGGCTGAGCACCAGAACAGGGCCTGCTTTGTGGCCATCAAACTATGCAGTCACACAGAGCCCTGTGCTTAGAAAACTCTCACAGTTGGTTTAATGCTCTGCTATCGCCATTTGAAATGCTGAATAACTTTTGAACAAGGAGACTTGTATTTTAATTTTCCACTGGGCCCTGCAAATTATGTAGCCAGTCTTGTACAAGGAGATGGTAAAGTGTTTTCACAAGACACTTTGTGAAACTCTGAGCACCATGTAAACCAGCTTCACTGGGATCATAAGATGGGAGAGGGCTGATTTTTCCTACCTTTCATGGAATTCAAGATCAGTCTTTTCCCTGAAGATTGGCACCTATTATAAAAAAATGATTTTCCCCCTTTCGTTATGTGTTATAACTGGTTATAACTATCCAGGAAACCTTAGTGTTGTAACTGGTAAAATTGAACCCTGGTACAAAATCAAATGTGGGTTCTCCCTTCATATGCCTTGGAATAAAACAAGAGCTCTTCTCCTTCCAGTAGCATAAGAGAATTTGACTAACTTGGCTACATAAAGGGTTGGTTCAGAGCAGGATGACTGTTTGTTTTGTAAAGAGTAGTGGCACTGTGGGTAGACCTCCTGGGCCTCTGTAGGTATGAGGCTCTGGTTCTCCAAATGAAAAAGGAAAGGCTCTTGCATCCATCTCTGGACTTGGGGTGAGAGTAGTGCCTGAAACCCCCTGGAATGGGTTGAGAGCTGCCTTCCTCAATTATTTCCACTTTCTAAGAAGGCCTGAAACCAAAATGCTGAAAACTCATGTCACATTCTCTTATCTTCAGGTGCAGCTGCTTGGGTTCCTTGGGCTTTGCTGCAACACTTGGCTGTGACATAGCTTCATGAAGTGATCATGAAGCTGTGTGGCTGTGAGGCCAGGATTTGCTGGTTCCCTCTCTGGTGATTTAAACCTGTCTGCGGTAGGAGAGAAGGAAGTTTGTAGGCAGGAACAGAGATGAGAAAAGAGAAACAAGACCTACCTACACTTGATTGTTTTTTTCTTTGATTCTTTGGGTTATTGCAGCTTCCTTTCGGTAAATTTTTTTTGATTAAGATAGTTCAAGTTGGGTTTCTGTTTCTTGCCCCCAAAGACTTTATCCTTGACTTTATCACCAGAGGTAGGGTTTATCCTTGTTTTACAAAAGTAGAGATTGAGATTCAGACGTGATAAGTGATTTGTTCAAGGCCTACAGCCCTGAGCTTTTTCCATTACACATCTCTTCCTCCCCTCCGGCCAGTTTTGTTTATTTTGAGATAATGTAGAACCATTTTCCTTAAATCATTTAGGGTTCAGTTGCAAGAAAAACAAAACAAAACTGTGGCCAATTAAACAATGAATTTATTGGAAGTTTATTGGCTAGCTCATAGCATAGAACGAGGAATTACACAACCATCCTTGAGAAGGTCTTGAAGCAGAAAGGTTCAGTTCTCAGTACTGGGCAATTGTGTGCTTCCTTTTTAGGCTAATGCCAGCAGATGATCTGGCTCAACTCCCTGCAGTACCTACGTGCCTCATCTCAACACTAACATTCCCTGGTTGTAGTTTGCTTGGCCTATTATAGATGATATGCCCACCCCTCTAGTCAGCGGTGGGATCCCACAATTAACAGTCCACCATAATGAGGAAGATTGGAGGAATACCTCAAAGGAATGAATGCTGAGTAGAAAAAAAAAAGATGTGCACTATATTCTGTAATAGGACTTTGCCACAAGATCTTTCCATATGAACCGTTTACCTCCAGATACAGTGGGAGAGATAAAATAGTGCATTGCAAAAGCCTCCTAGTGGTCAAACCTTTGACAATATCATATAGCAAACACAAAGGAAACAAGCTGAAATGAAATCCCCATCTCAACTGTCACTCTTTACAGTGAAGATGATTAACTTCTGTGCTCTAAATCCAAACATTTTAATTGCCAAGCCAGACATTTGATAATTGTTTTATTAAAGTTCATGTGACTTTCTGGATGCTGCTGCAATATTTCTTCCAGACACATTCCATTCTTCATTAGCTGTCCACCTCGTCTACTGTACCCCACAGGTGATGTGGGGCCTGAGGCTAAGATGACGTTACTCCAGTTTGAGCTTGTTTAATAGTCTTAAAAACCTTAAAAAACATATACACTAGTCATTCATTTTCATTAAGGAAAAATTTGAAAGTACTGATTAAGAAAAAATAATGCATATTACCTTCCGCTATCCACAGAAGAGGTGTTTAAGGTTCTCCTTTGAGAAATGTAGATATTTCCTACATTCATAATTGAACTTTAATTAAAACACATTTTAAAACACCACAGACAATATTTGTCTAGGGAATTTTAAATTATCCTAAGTAGAATTAGTAGAACAGTTAAAGCTTCACTTCTCAGTGGATTTTTTTTAGCAACTACATTTAGGGAAGGTCAGAGACTGTGCTACGTCCTTTACATGTAGTATTTTTTAAAGTTGAGGTATAATTTATACACAATAAAATGCACAGATTTTAAGTGTATAGTTTGATGAATTTTGACAAATGTATACAGCCATATAACCACAAAAGATACACCCACCATCCCAATCAAAATATAGATCATCTCCTAAGTGATTTGACAAATAAACAATGTTGCACAACAAGAGGCATGAGAGAAAGTTCCACTATCAATATCAGTCTATCAGGGTAAAAGAAGATGGAGTGAAAATGTGAGTTTTTTGTATTTCATAGTGATCACCTCACTCCCCCCCCATTTCTTGGCCCTTAAGGAGAGGATGTTCTCTATTAAGGAAACTCAGCATGATGGAAGAAAAAATAGAAATGACAATGAAGTAAAAAAAAAAAATCCATAACATATATGAGAAATTCAACAAAGAGACAGAAACAATAAAAAAGAACCAAGCAGAAATCCTGGAAATGAAGAATTCATTCAATGAAATAATAAAATAGAACCAAGAGCAAAAGCAGCAGGCTTGAACAAGTGGAAGAAAAAAATTATGAACTAGAAGACAGGCTTTTAAAATAAACACAGCCAGACACCCCCCCCCCAAAAAAAAAAGAAAGAAAGAAAAAAGAATTAAAAGAAATGAAGAAAGCCTACAGGATCTTTCTGATAACCTTAACCATACAAACATCCATATTATGGATATACCAGAAGGGGAAGAGAAAGGAAAAGGCATTGAAAGCCCATTTAGTGAAATAATAGCCAAAAAGTTCTCAAGTATTGGGAGAGACATCGTCTCACAGATCCAAGAAGCTCAAAGATCCCCAAACAGATTCAACCCAAAAATGACATCCCTGAGACACATTATAGTCAAAGTGTCAAAAGTCAAAGACAAAGAAAGAATTCTAAAAGCAGCAAATCACCTATAAGGGAATCCTCATCAGGCTAACAGCAAACTTCTCAACAGAAATCCTACAGGCCAGGAGAGAGTGGGATGACATATTCAAAGTGCTAAAAGAAAAAGAACTGCCAGCCAATAATACTATGGAAAGAAATAATTAAGATCAGAGCTGAACTAAATGAAATAGAGACCAATAAAAAAGATACAAAAGATCAACAAAGCAAAAAGTTGGTTTTTTGAGGAGATAAACAAAATAGACAAACCATTAGCAAGGCTAACAAAAAAAGGAAGAGAGAAGTCCCAAATTACAAAAATTAGAAATGAAAAAGGAGACATTACAACTGATACCACAGAAATACAAAGAATCATTAGAGACTATTATGAACAACTATATGCCAGATTGGAAAACCTGGAGGAAATGGATAAATTTCTAGACATACAAACTACCAAGACTAACCCAAGAAGAAATAGAAACCCTGAACAGACCAATAACAAGCAACCAGATTGAAGCAGTAATCAGCAGTCTCCCAACAAAGAAAAACTCAGGACCAGATGGCTTCACTGCTGAATTCTACCAAACTTTTAAAGAAGAATTAATACCAATCCTTTTCAAACTATTTCAAAAATTGAAACAGAGGCCATTCTCCTAAACTCATTGAATTAGTCCAGCATCACCCAGATACCAAAATCAAAGATACAATACAAAAAAGAAAACTACAGGCCAATATTCTTGAGGAACATAGATGCAAAAATTCTCGACAATATATTAGCAAACAGAATACAACAGCACATCAAAAAAATTACACACCATGATCAAGTGGGATTCAACCCAGGGATGCAAGGATGGTTCAACATATGCAAATCAATAAATGTGATACCCACATCAACAAAATCAAGGACAAAATTCATATGATTATCTCAATAGACACAGAAAAAGCATTTGACAAAATTCAACATCCCTTCATGATAAAGACTCTCAACAAATTAGGTATAGAAGGAAAGTATCTCAACACAACAAAAGCCATATATGACAAACCCACCACCAACATTGTCCTGAATGGGGAAAAGACAGGGATGCCCTCTCTCACCACTCTTAAACAACATAGTAATGGAAGTGCTGGACAGAGCAATCAAGTAAGAGAAAGAAATAAAGGGTATTCAAATTGAAAAAGATGAAGTCAAATTGTCCTTGTTCACGATGACATGATCCTGTATATATATATATATAGGAAAACCTAAAAACTATGCCAAAAAACTCCTAGAGCTGATAAATGAATTCAGTAAAGTTGCAGATACAAAAACAATACACAAAAATTGGTAGCATTTTTATACACCAACAACAAACTAGCAGAAAAAGAAACCAAGAAAGCAACCCATTTACATTAGCTACCAAAAGAATAACATATCTAGGAATAAATTTAACCGAGGTGAAAGATCTCTACAATGAAAACTACAAAACACTGCTGAAAGAAATTGAAGAGGATGCCAAAAGATGGAAAGACATTCCATGTTCATGGATTAGAAAAATTAATGTTGTAAAAATGTCCACACTATCTAAAGAGACTGTATTAGTCTATTTCTGTTGAAATATTTTCTATCATGTCGAAAGGATCATCACGTTGAAGGGATACCTGCACTCCCATGTATACTACAGCTCTATTTACAACAGCCAAGATATGGAACAAACCTAAATGTCCATCAATGAATGACTGGATAAGGAAAATGTGGTATATAGACACAATGGAATACTACTCAGCCATAAAATAGAATAAAATTCCTTTCACAGCAGCATAGATGAGCTTGGAGAAAAAGATGTTAAGTGAAACAAGCTAGACACAGAAAGAAAAATATCACATGTACTCATATCATAAGTGAGAGAAAAAAAGAAAGAAAAGAAAGAAGGAAGGAAGGATGGAAGAACACAAGAGTGCATTGAACCTTCAGAAGGAGAGACTAGAACTGTGCTTACTAGAGGTGGGAAAGAAGGAGGTGTAGGAGGGTTAATGAGAAATTGGTTAATGGACACATGGAATGATTACATTTTATAAAGCTAATTATCCTAATTTGATCATCACACATTACACATAGGCTTTTGTTGTGTGTGTGTGTGTGTGGTTGGCTGGTAGGGGGAACTGAACCCTTGACCTTGGGGTTATGAGGCTGCACTCTAACCAACTGAGCTAACCAGCCAGCCTGTGTGCATAAGTATAGATATTCAACTCTGTACCCCGCAAATATGTATAGTCAATTGTTTCAATAAAAAAACAGAAAAAAAAACCCCAAAAATAGAAAAGTTTTATTTATTTATTTTTTAAAAAGATGACCGGTAAGGGGATCTTAACCCTTGCTCACCTAGTGAGCAAACCGGCCATCCCTATATGGGATCCGAACCTGTGGCCTTGGTGTTATCAGCACCACACTCTCCCGAGTGAGCCACAGGCCGGCCTGAAAAGTTTTATTTTTGATGAGTGTAAAAAATATAGAAAGGTTCTTAGAAATATATGGATTAAACATTGGTAAAAATTTAGTAATGTCTATAAATCTTAAAGTTTAAAAAACATGAAGCAAGTAATATTTCATAGGATCAAATGCTCTTTTTAGTGATGGATAAAAGAACTGAAAAAAGCTGTTTATTTTTTCCAGGTTACCAGTACTATTAATGAAAAAACCCACGCTCTTCAAACTATTTCTTTTTTTTTTTTTTTTTTTTTTTTTTTTTTTTTT
>NW_007732056.1:54838-99263 GCF_000696425.1 Galeopterus variegatus | reverse complement strand
TTGAAAGAGCTTTCGCGCAACCCTCAGTGTTGCCCCCGTACCGGACCGGGGACCGGCAACGGGATCGCAACCCTCGGCGTCGCTCCCGTGCCTTGCTCAGCCAGTGAGCGGGAACCGGTCTGTATGTGGGATCCACAGCGCTTCCCAAGCAGCGCACTATCCAGTGCGCCACCGGGCCGGCCCACAAACTATTTCAAAATAAATTCCTGTAACTCATTTTTCATAAGAATGCTAATGAGAAAAATACTGAATCAAGATTCAGTGTATGTGGCATGTAAAGCAAAAGAAAATAGAAATCATACTTTGCTTTAGGAATAAGAATGGTGAGATAGCCTCTCTCCACAAGAAGCAATATAGTGTAAGAGCACTTCAGGATTGGGAGGCTTGCTTTTTTGTGAGAAGCACTTTGTATGGCATCAGTTAAGGCTCAAGTCAGACTGAAGTTGTAACAGATTCTTTTCTTTTACTTGCTATCAGCAAATTTGTTATATTTTCTTTTTGTACTGTGGTTTTAAAATCAGTTTTTTGAGAATTTGGTAAAATTCAGGTTAACTCTGAACATTTTTAAGGCTTGTTTCAAATCTCCAAGTATTGCCACCATCTGTAAGTTGTGTCCACTTTAGGTGATACACCTTTCCATTCTTTATACATTGGACCAGGATTATTTTTGTGACATTAATGTTCTGTCTCTGCATTTAAAAAAATACTGTTCTGTTTCTTTTCCATTTTACACAAAAAAGTTTTATTAGAGGCCATTTAAAAATTGATGTCATGAAGGGCTTTTAATCATTGATAAATTCTCAAAGTGAACTTTAATCCTCAGCATTTTTACATGAAGATACATACTGCATGTGCATGGTTTTAAATGTGGTAGATTTATTAGTCAGGGCACCTCAGGTTGCAAGTGACAGAAACCAAAATCAAAATAACCCTTGCAATAAAGGGCATTTAGGTATCAATTCTGATAGATGCCAGAGCAGGACAACTCTAGGTACCTAGGCCCAGAACCAAGGATGTGACGCCTTTTGCTGGGACAAGCTAGTCTCTGCTTTCCTCTAAGTAATGGTCTCATTCCCTCAGACCTCTCTCTCTGGCTGGGAATATGGCCACTGGAATCTTGGGAATACATCCTTATGATTCCACAGCCATCAGAGACAAAAACCAATCAAATAAGGAAATTCATTTTATTCAGGCTGTTGCAATAGGGAGAGTAGCCTAGATTTGAAGATTAGAGCGTCTTGATAAAGTACTTTTGCCTAACACTTTTATAGGGAAGAGTAGACAACTTATAGGTGAGTGATTTTACCATTATAATTGTTTTTGTAACCAAGGGGAGTCTCAGCCAGCTGAACAGGAAATATTTATCTCTGTGTCTAATAGTGTCATGGAGACAAACAGTTCAGCTAATTATTTATGAGACAAAAAAATGGGAATTTGGGGAGTCTGTATGTGGTCCTGTCATAGGTAAACAAGGAGATGTCATTGGCCATCTTATCTAAGTCTCATGAGGAAGAGTGGTTCTTTGCAGTAAGCGGAACACTAAAGGATGAGGGGAGTTCTTAACCACCTCAGTTTTTCAGGACTACAAGGCTTAGGCAAAGTTCAACACCATCAAGGCAGAAGAGAGAAAGAATCTTCCTTACCAGCTGAAAGAGACACATCTCTGGGAATGGGTCCCTGTGCTTGGTCACAAGCTTACCTGCCCATCAATCACTGTGGCCTGGCGGGAGGAGGTGCTGTGAATGATCCAGCTTGGGTTATGCCCAATCCTATTGTTAGCATGGTAAGAAGAAGGGGTACCCGGCAGATGAAGAAAATAGCTACCACCCACCATGGCAAACTCTCACAATTTAATTCCAATGGAACTGAATTTGAGAACTTTTTCTTAAAGTAGAAAAAGACACAAACCTTTGTTCAAAATTAGATAGTGGCACTGTAATAATGATATTGGTAAATTACAATGTATCCTTTTTCAGACCTTTAATCCAAGGAGTCTCACATGATATCCCATGTTTTCTTCCTCAGAAAAACTGTCCATCCTTCTTTCCAATCTCAATGGTATAAGACTGAAACAGCAAACATTAAGAGGCATTAGCAATATTTTAAGATTAAATAATAATTTAATAACTGTTTTTGACAATTTTTTGGAGGTACTTCCCACTTTCCCATCCTACCTCAAGACCTAACTTGGCTTAATGTGGGCTATAGGACCCAGAAATCACTGCTCCCACCACACACTAGCTTTAAGGCCTCAAGATATTTGAAGCAATAGGTTGAGAAAACAGCCCATTGTAATGAAGTTCCAAGGAAATTTGACTCTGGCTCATATGGTGCCCAAAGAAGCAAATATAGCCTAGAAATCTCAGAGTTTAAGGAACACCAAAGAGTTTTGAAACTCTTCACCTTTCCATTCCAACCAGCCCAAAGGCAGCCAGGGAAAAAGAGCACAGAAATCCCACCCATCCTGTGAAGAATCAGGATTCCAACTTGTAGTTAACTGGGTTTAAATTTAATCACAGGTTACTAAATCAGGCTGCTAGTGGTGAAATCTAGGTAGTTTCCTTTTTTTTTTTATCCCCATCTAGGGGCTCTTCTGCACTTGAATTGGGATCTTGACTCCAATATCCAGGAACTGGGGTAGTTAAAAGTCTACTAATACTTCTAGTGGTTTAATTCCTCTTAGGCTTCTCTGTCTCTGTTCCTGCCTCAGGTCACATCTGGATATGAAGCTGCATCCCCCTTGTGGGTGCCCACCACAAGTCTTACCACATCAAGCATCTCACGATTTTATTGACTTGTGGGCTGCAGTGAATGATTGTCACATGGCTGAAGACATGACCACTCTTTCTCTCTCTCTGGGTCTCAAAGACCTTCCTCACTTCCTCTCAGATCAAGACCCCTCTGCTCCTTCCAAAATCTCATAGTTCTACATATCACTTTGTAAAACTCCCTGGAAAGTAAGGTAAAGTGAGTGTCCCCACCCTTATGTAATATTTATTCTGAAGCTGCACAGGCCTATCTGGATTCCTCAGCTCTCTGGTATTCTGGTGCACAACATTTTCTCTTATTACATCAATACTTTGGGACATCTTTTAGGGTGTCTTTCTAGCTTAAGATGATAATCCTCTGAAAACTGGGGTGTTTGTGCTCATGTACCCCAGCCACACTTGACTGAACCAGTTTGACTGATCCAAGCTGGAAAAATCAGGATGTCTTGCCTGGGAATTTTATATTATAACTAAAGGTCTTTAGTTTTCATCCCTGCATAGGGCTGGGCTGAAGGATGTACATTCAGAGCTGTGGGGCAGCCAGTGCATAGAGAAAAATCTGGTCTACAGAGAAAGAAGTATATTAATTAAGATACTAGGGCTGGCTGGTTAGCTCAGTTGCTTAGAATATGGTATTATAACACCAAGGTTAAGGGTTCGGATCCCCATACCAGTCAGCCGCCAAAAAAGAAGAAAAAACGATACTTTTGGCTGGAAGTAATAGAAACCTCAACTCAAAACACCTACTTGCCTGAGTATATCTGTAATGCTTTCTTCATTGTCCTTGCTTCTATCTTCAATGCTGGTGGGCCTCAGTGTTAGTGCCCCATGCAGCAGGTGTCCAGTATGTGTCCTCTGAAGGCCCCTCCAGACCTTCCACTCCACGGTTCCCTGATGAGGGAGATTTCAGCTCTGGCTAGGCCACTTTTTCTCAATACCTGCCTCTTGTTCCAGGAGTCCTCTCTCCAACCAGCAGCTGTCTCCGGTAGAGTCCGGTGAGATAGCCCACATTCACCCACCTACCCCAATGTGTGGTGAATCCAAAGGTAACATATTTCCTTGTCACATCTAACTACTTACCTCTCTTGGTTCCTTCTTATAGCTAGCTCTCTCCAGTTCTCTTCTCCTTTGCTCTTATTTGTCCCTCCTTTGTTCAAAGGGGGAAATTGGCAAGCACACTGCCACAGTAGATGGCCAGCTAAGGCTTAGAATGCAGGTCTTTCCTGTTCGCATGCACCTCTCTCCAGTCTTTACAAGAGCCTCCCTTTTCACTTGTCTTACCTGGAGAGACAGCACTTTCCACCCTTCTCCTACTGGAAGGAAAGGAAATCTCATCACCTTGTCATAATTCTGCAGTCACCATCTCCCTCTCTCACTCCTCCCCAGTTCTCCTACAGAGACTGGAGGGATGGGGTGATTGGAGTGGGGAGGAGACTGGAAATGTCTAGGCTGTTTCTGCCTACTCTTTTGGGGGAGCTGGCTGGCTCCAATTACTGGCAATTTTCTTAAGGGTGTAGGTTAGTTAGTGCTCTCATCTGTGGGCCGTAATTACCAATTCTAGGAAAACTGGAAAAAAAATCTCACAAAATAGCCCATTAGAACAATAGCAGCAGCAGCAACCACCACCACCACCATTAATATTTATTTTTTATGTGTCAGGCATTGTACTAAGCATTTTACATTAACTATTTTATTTAATTGTCAGATGAGATAGATATTATTTCCCCCATTTTTCAGGTGAGGAAACAGGTTTATAGACTATTACACAATTTGCCTAAAGTCACTCAGGCAATACATGGTGGAACTGATATTCAAGTCCAGGTTGTAGGGCTGCAGAGCCTTTAAGCAGTCCACTATACTCCCTTCCCATACTCTGGAAAGTAAGCTTTTCCCATTGGTTTTTAAGGATATATTCCTTGAAATAGAATTATTGTCAAACGGTATTCATATTTTTCCCAAATATTCTCTAGAAAGACTGAGCCTGATTACAATGTCCTTTACCAGTTTGCTAGTACTAGGTATTGTAGTTTATTTTAATCATTTATAATATGGTATGAAAATGGAATATCATTATTGTTTTAATTAGAATGTTTAAAAATTCCAAGTGAAGTTGAATACTATATATTTATTTGTCATTGATATTTATTCTTTAGTGGACATTGTCTTAT
This sequence comes from Galeopterus variegatus, assembly GCF_000696425.1. Lineage (NCBI taxonomy): Eukaryota > Metazoa > Chordata > Mammalia > Dermoptera > Cynocephalidae > Galeopterus > Galeopterus variegatus. The sequence goes on along the minus strand of NW_007732056.1, from coordinate 94,327 downwards.
AATCTTTGGTTCATTTTTTTCTGATTGATTTATGAGAACTATGTTAATATTAAGAATATCACCTCTTTGATGTCATGCATGTTAAGGATATTTTTTCCCAAGTTGTCAAGAATAATTTTTTAAATTGAGAAACTCATTCGTAACATAAAATTTACCATTTTGACCATTTTTAAGCGTACAATTAAATGGCATTAAGTACATTTACAATGTTGTACAATCATCACCACTACCCATTTCCAGAACTTTTTCATCATCCCAAACAGAAACCCTGTGATAGAGTTGCGTATGTTGTCCCCCCAAAGCTCATGTTGAAATCTGATCACCAATGTGGCAGTATTGGAACTGTTTAGGTCATGGGGTGGGGGTGGATCTCTCATTATTAGATTAACACCTTCCTTGTAGGGATGGAGGTAGTGAGTCCTCGCTCTATTAGTTCCCAAGAGAGCTGGTTGTTTAAAGGATGCTGGCATCTCCCCTCTCTCTTTCCTGCTCCTTCTCACAATAGGATCTTGCACACATCTGCTGCCTGCTGTTTTCCGCCATGAGTAAAAGCAGCCTGAGGCCTGCACCAGATGCCTTTTTAGGGCTGAAAAATAGTCTATGTATATACCACATTTTATTTATCCAGTCATCTGTTGATGGACACGGGTTGTTTCTATCTTTTGGCTATAGTGAATAATGCTGCTATAAATGTCGGTGTATCTGATTCTTTACTTCTAATTCCCTTGGGTATATATACCTAGGAGTAGAATTGCTGGCTCATATGGTAATTCAATACTTAACTTTGGAAGACAAAGCATATATTTTTAAAAATTAAAAACAGAAACATGACAGTACTTCAAAAAGTTCATGGAAAGGTTTGTAAAAGGAAAGATTATCTTTTAATTCCATTTTTCCATGAACTTTTTGAAGTACCCTCGTATATACTGAGAGCATGTCAGCGATTTATTTAATTCATGAGGGTGCCAGCAGGATAGTTAAACTGATTCAATGGATAATTCAAGAGACCGATGTAAAAGAAAGAATCCTGAAATTAGGTTCCTAAATTAGATCAAAACTTATTATTGTCCTACAGGTCAATAAAAGCATAATCTTTGGGAATATCTTTTCTACCAGAGGGAAATAATTTGCATCTCTACCATACAAAAATCATTTGCAACTTATCCATCTTCTATAAGTTAATGTCTAATTTTGCAGAGTCTGATTCTTAATCAATAGAAAATGTCAAGTCAAGTTAGATTTTCCTAGAGAATCATATGACCCTAACATGGGCTTGACAGTGTTTTAGTATGATATCGAAAGTTTAAGCAGTAATCTCTTTGCCTTATCTCCAAATTTTGGGTAATTTTTCTTTTTCTTTTTTTTCCTTTTTGTATTTTTTTACTGACCGGTAATGGGATCGCAACCCTCGGTGTCGCGCCCATACCAGGGACCGGCAACGGGATAGCAACCCTCGGTGTTGCGTCCGCACCGCGCTCAGCCAGTGAGCGGGAACCGGTCTCCACATGGGATCCAAACCCTCAGCGGGAGCGCCGCCGCGCTCCCAAGTGGCGCACTCTCCAGTGCGCCACCGGGCCAGCCCTTGGGTAATTTTTCTTAATTTTGTTTTTACTGCCTTTCATTTTGTTTATGGTCTTTGTTTATATCCATTTTTCCATCTTTTCCTTTACTGTTTTTGTCTATTGTTGTTATGCAGACCAAAGTTCACCACATGTGTACATGTGTTTGTGTAACCATATTTTCTGGTAATTACATTATTTTATTTTTGAAATTTAATTTCTAAACCATTAAATATTTGATTTATCAGGAACGTATTTTTCCAAATGGCTTGAGCTGGGGATCTAAAATTTTTTTCTCAACATTTTTTTTCTCATCATTTTTTATTAGCATATTCATTATTACAAATTGTAATTATTCTTTATGCCCTTAACCAACCCTCCTCCGCACCCCACATCTCTAGTATCCTTACGTTTGTTCTCTTCTTCTGGGATCTAAAATTTTTTTCCAGGTGGTTAGTTTATGTCCCAACATCATCCCCCTCCCCTACTAATTTGAAATGTCATGTATCATACACTATTCTCATACCTGAGTTTGTTTCTGGACTTTTATTTCTGTTCTACTTGATTTGACTTTGTCTTTTCTGGTGCCTTTATCTCAGTTCCAATTATCCCTGCTTCGTTACATTGTGTTCTCTCTTGCAGCTCTGACAGGATGTCTCTGCTGCAGTTCTGACAGGATGTCTCTGCTGCCAGCAACCACACCTTTAGTTAAGAGAGGTAAGTATCACAGAGGACGGGGGAGTGGCCAGCCTTGCTTCACAAGTAGCAGCAACTCTCAAATGTTGCAGTGAAAATATGTTGCGTGCTTTAAGAAATTCCACTGAAATCCTAGAGAAAGACACTAACCTAAGGAACCTGAAAGCAAATGCTCAGTGGTCTGTGTGTGTGAGAGTATGAGAGTCAGAGAGAGAGAGAGAGAGAGAACCAGTAAACCTGTGTACTCAGAGAGGGAAAAATCAATAAAATCTTTGACCAGGGGTTCTCAAAGGAGGACCCCTGGCTCTTTCCTGTACTTTCCCCTTCCATCTTGCCATTTTTCACTCTTCTCCTTCTTAGTCCATTCCCCATGAGCTGAGGCTGCACCTGTCTACCTCCTCTTCCTGCTCATCTAGTGAGGTCCCAGGAACAGGCATGCTGGCTGCAGATGCCTGCCTACACTAGGACAAGAGTAGCCTGTTTCTGGGAATGATTTCCCAGAAGTTCAAGGCTTAAATTTATAGGATTTTAACTGCCAGGTAGAAGCACAAAGAACAGTCTTTCAAAACCAGCCAGGTACCATTGGTCTTCATTCTTTGTTTTCTGATCTGTCCCTTCATTCTCCAATCTTCTCAATTTATCCCCTCTGCTCCCCAGGTCAGGCCCACAGGCATTGTCACTCCCTATGTTACACGTGCCTGCATGGCCACATACCCAGAGTTGGGCTTGCAACTTTAAATTCATAGTTCTTTTGCAAGTTGGCCTGCAACTTCATATTCAAAGTCCTTTTGAGGCTACTCCACATACCTCCTGAACTCTGAGCTGAGACGTGACCAAACCAGACCCAAACAAACGGAGAGTAATGATATATCTGGAAGAAAGGACAGTTGGGCCAGGTATACTGTTTTCTATGGTCAGGCCATGGTACTGAGAATCCTGTCCATTTTTCGGTTCCATCTTATCTTCTCTTGGTGTTTCTGAATTAAAACAGAGAATCCTGATTTAGCCCATGGTAGGCTCTCCAGAGGGTTTCCATAGACTGCCATATGACTTTCCATTTCTTTAAAAAGCTTCTGTTATTGATGTTAAATTATTTTTAGCACTCATTCCCAAAACAAATCTAGCCTAACTGGATTGTATAGAGCACAACCAGTCCTTTCAGCAAAATTGTAAAGTTGGTGAGGTTTGTTTTTGCCCTCTTCCCTTTCTATTGAAACTTTCCTTCTTGAGCTCATGATTGTATCTCATGCTCATTCATGAACTGCCTCTCAATCATGTGGTTATACTTTCTCTTCATTCACATGGAGATGTCAGATTGTTACTGTATCCCCAACTTTGAAAGGGGATTTTACTTTGAGAGAAGAAGCCCTAAGAAAGAACATTAGAGAGAATCCCTATTGGAGACATTTCAGCTACCACTCTAAATCACTGGAAGAGATCATCTCTTAGTACAGGTGGGGTCTTCTTGGGTCCCTGGACCTTATGTAATTCAGAGGTAAATAGATATGCCAAATATGAATTGCTACTCCTTCCTGACTACTCACAATATGTGCTAATGTTACTGTAATAAAAAAATCTATATCCCAAGCTCTGCTCACTGACTGAGGCTGCCGTACCCAGTGAAGGTAATCAGCTGGAATCTTTAGGTCACTACTCTTTCTTCAAAAATAAATTTTTGCCTTTGGTAGAAATGGCATAAAATATACCCATGTTTAATAGACAAAATAGTATTCCTGAAGGGCCAGTTATCTAGTTTTGAAGACAAATGGCTTAACCACATTTCTGTTCTCATTTTTTCAAAGCATTTCAAGAATACAGAAAGTTCTTATCAGGCTTTTTGTTTCACAATATCTCCATAGTAGAAGCTTCTTCTGGATGATGTCGGGTCCTCTTTTCCAGGCTTGGCCTTCGTCTTGTCTGGAAGAGACTCCTGATGCTTTCAAGTCATCTCCACATTTGCTGTTGCTGCTGTTGCTACTGCTGCCTTTGGCAGTAGGGACTGGGTTCTTGTGCCATTCCAGGCAAAACATGTTAGTCACTTCCTCTGAGTTAGGGCTTGCATTCAAGTATCAAACTGTAATCGTCTGTGATATATTTAGATTTTGAACTCACATTCCATTTGAGCATGAACTACGTCAGCAAGAAAATAAATGGTCCTTCTTTGGTTGTGAAGCAATGTATGGGCAGAAAGCCACATGAACTTCACGTTGTTCATAGTAACACTGATCCTTTATCAAATTTCAAATATTTGGAGCTGGCCAGTTAGCTCAGTTGGTTAGAGCACAGACTTTAACACCAAGGTCACGGGTTCGGTTCCTGATGGAGTTTGGATGTGTTGTCCCCTCCAAAACTCATGTGGAAATTTGATCCCCAATGTGGCAGTGTTGGAGACTGATTGAGTCATGGGTGCAGATCCCTTATGAATGGATTAATGCTCTCCCTGGGGGAGGGGGAGTAATGAGTGAGTTCTTACTCAGTTCCCACGAGAGCTTGTTTATAGGACCCTGGCACCTCCTCTCTCTCTCTCTTGCTTCCTCTCGCCATGTGATCTGCTTGTACCCACTGGCTGCCTGCCGTTTTCTGCCATGAGTAGAAGCAGCCTGTGGCCCATGCCAGATGCAGCTGTCCCAGAATCTAAGTCAAATAAACCTCTCTTCTTTATAAATTACCCAGTCTCAGGTAATTCTGTTATAGCAACACAAAAAGGACTAAAACAGTTCCCCATACTAGCCAGCTGTCCCCCCACCCCTCAAATATTCACTCTCCATATTCTTCTTTAATGAAGAAACCTGAAAAGTGAATTATTACTGGGGCCACAGGGCTTTTAACATAATTGCTTTTGAGTCTTAGAGCAAGAAGCAAAGAGCATTCCGTCCTGAAACAAATGAGCTGTACTTCAGCTGAAGGGAAACCAGCACAGGATACACTGAGTCCTGATGAATCTGATAGTTAAAATGAAAAGTGGTCAAGTAAATTTTGTAAGTTGTAGGAACGAGACGACAGCTGCTGCTAGGCAGGACAGCTCCTGGTGGCCCTTTAACTCAGGAGCAGGACAGGCCAGAGCAGAGCTGGGCTGAGTAGGGAGTCATGTTTCTGCTGGCAGCAGACAGGCCAACAGGCAAGTCTTGGGGGTGAAGTTGGAATGCCAGCTGCTAGAGGTGGAAGAAAGATAAATCTGGGGCTGGTTGAGAGGGTAGAGCTGGTGGATGAGGCTCTGTGAGTCCTGCCAGGAAAATTATTGGTGATCATGAGGCCTAGATGAAGGGGTTACATTTTCATGATCATATCAGCTTATGTGACTTGGAGAAATCTCTGCAAAGTTCACCTAGCATTTTGAGATTATAAAGAGGGAAAGGCATGAGCCTGCTAATGATACCACAAGCCATATGCATAAGTGAATCAGCTTGAATAAGAGCAAAAAAGTGGGACTTTGTGGAAGGACCTTTGGATGAGATCATGTTGCTACTATGCAACGAGACAGTTTGATAGCCAGAGTGGAGTAAAGACCCTAGGATTTCAGCCAATTTGGAGTCAGAAGTGAACTGTGATGGTAGTTTTTATATCAGAAGAGTTTTATGGTTAGAAAAATGCTTGAGTGAAAAAAGCAGGAGACTAAATTATGCTTTACCACTTCTTAACCCAGTATTTATTTATTTTTGAATTTATTTATTTCCTATATAAAGATGACGGTAAGGGGATCTCAACCCTTGGCTTGGTGTTGTTAGCACCATGCTCAGCCAGTGAGCCAACTGGCCATCCCTATATAGGATCTGAACCTGTGGCCTTGGTGTTATCATCACTGCACTCTCCCGAGTGAGCCATGGGCTGGCCCCTGAATTTATGATTATACAAAGTTAAACAGGTTTCCCACAGGACTGCTCAGAGCCTTTAAAATGGTAATATTAACCTATTAATCTCCTGGAAAACTGTCCTGTGGAACACAGTTTGAGAAAGGCTGGTTTAACCTAATATTTTTTTAATTCAATACACATATAACAAAAATACTGAAAAGAAATATTCTAAAATATCAACAACGAGGGCCGGCCCATGGCTCACTTGGGAGTGTGGTGCTGATAACACCAAGGCCATGGGTTCAGATCCCTGTATAGGGATGGCCAGTAAGCTCACTTGGGAGTCTGACAACACAAAATCAAGGGTTAAGACCCCTTTACCAGTCATCTTTAAAAAAAAAAAAATCAACAACGTGTAGTTGATTTTTTTCTTTTTGGTGTGTGTGTTTTTTCTATGTTTGCTTTAATGAGCCTGTAGGAGGAACATGTACTACTCCGTTTCTGTTGTTTATAACAAAATACCTGGAACTGGATAATTTATAAGAAAATGAAATTTATTGCTGACAGTTTCAGAGGCTGGGAATTCCAAAATCCAGGGAACCTCTGGTGAGGGTCTTGTCCTGGTGGTGACTACAGCACATGGGTATCACATGATGAATATGGTGAAGCAGAGAGACAATGTCACTCTTTTTAAACCCTCAGATCCACGCCCATGAGCAACATTATTAATCCACTCACTACAGCATTGTCCTCAGTCTAATCACTTCTTCAAGGCCCCATCTTTCAATTACCATAATAGGATTTCCCACTCTCTTAACAGTCACCATGGGGATCAAGCTTCTGATACATAAAACTTGGAGGACACAATTCAATCCACATCAAAACATGAGCTTAAAGAAAGCAGTGGTGTAGCTGTAGGAGACAAGTATTGAAGTTTTAAAAGCTGGATGACCTTGAACAAGTTTCTTAACCTTATCAGGTCTCGGTTGTGTCATCTATAAAAGAGGAAAAATTGCACCTACCCGATGGGTTTGCTATGAAGATTATAATTATAATATCAAAACCACTCAGCACAGTGTCTGGCACATACTGTAGGAGACATGGTAACCACCATTATTATCAAGTTATTGGAAGTTTAGAGTTTAATAAAGAAGTGTTGTTTTGACTAAGGGCCCTGGTCCACTCATAGTGATATCGGGAGGCCAGAGAAGCACCATTACCTGAGCATATATCTTCCTCATGAAGCAAAAAATTGCAGAAGCTGCTTTAAGCGTAGGATAGGATTCCACTGGACACTTGCCAGGGAGAATTATGAGTTCCCAGCTGATTGAGAACCTTTTGTCTCTGGGTAGGCAGCCTATGAACACACAAAAATATATATAAATACACACACACACACACGTGTATATACACACACACACACACACAAATAAAATAAATAAAAATACACACACATATATATATATATTGTTGGCTGACCGGTATAGGGATGAACACTATATTTAAAAACAAACACACATCTTTGTGATTGCTTAGAACTAAATTTAATCATTGTAACAGAGAATGGCATTTAACAACTTTCTGCTTCTAAAATACTCGAATGCTCTACTGCATGAAAAGAACTTGTGCTCCAATCCCAATGTCTTCAACATTAAATATTCTGGAAACTTTCTTGCCTTATAATTGTGACCCTTGGAAACGTGCCACTTTAGATTCTTTGGAATTCTCAAATAACTTTTTCTGACTTCATTTATTTAAATATCCTAGAATAGCCTCTTGGGCTATAAGTTTGATGATCCAGGAAACTATTTATAGAAGGATGAGTACTCTCTGTGACTGATGTTACGTTTTATTTTGAGAAAAACAAATCATTAACGAGAGTCATAGGGCTGGTAATTTAAACAGAAAGCAATGCCGAGGCAAACAGGGCAGGTGAGGTATGAATTTGGAACATAAAATGATATGGATGTACTTTTTGCCAGCTTAGCTAAAGGCAGAGAAGGCCTTTAAAGAGAAGGAAGGCAAAGACAGTCAGTAACCCAAACTTAGTTATCTTTTAGACAGATTGGACACTTAGCTTAGGCAGCCTGGCCTCTGTTTGCTCAGTGCTTAAACAGAGTCAGGACTCTTCATCATAATTAAGCTCAATACTGTCCTTGGTGTATTAATATTCCCCCTGAAGTAGGAGAAAAATAGGTGACACAGGAAGAAAGGTCGTCAACCTGACCTTTCTAACATTTAAAAATTGTGGTAAAATACACGTAACATAAAATTATCCATTTTAATTATCTTCAAGCGTACAAATCAGTGTCACTGAGTACATTCACATTGTTGTGCAACCATCACCAAGTATACATCTCTGTAACTTTTTCATCATCCCAAACTGGAATTCTATATGCTTTAAACAGTAACTCTCCATTCCACTCTACCTGCAAGCCCCTGTTAACCACTATTTTACTTTCTGTCTCTCTATATTTGCCTACTTTCAGTGCCTCACACAAGCAGAATCATAAGATCTGCCCATTTGTGTTTGGCTTCTTTCACTTAGCATGTTTTCAAGGTTCACACATGTTGTAGCATATATGTTGTCAGAATTTTATTGCTTTTTGGGCCGGCCCGTGGCTCACTTAGGAGACTGTGGCGCTGATAACACCAAGGCCATGGGTTCGGATCCTTATAGAAGGATAGCTGGTTAGCTCACTTGGGAGAGCATGATGCTGACATCCCCTTACCGGTCATTTTTTTTTTTAAAAAAGAATTTTATTCCTTTTTAAGGGTGCATAAAATTCCATTGTATGTATATACCACAAACCCATTCATCTGTCAATGGACATTTGGGTTGTTTCCACCTATGGCTACCGTGAATAAGCTGCTATGGACATGGGTGTACAAATGTTTGTCCATGCTTTCTTTTTTTCAAGGGCTTTTCCTTGCTGCCTCTGCTCCTTTTACCGCTATTGCCCTTTTCCAGGTAGCACCTGGTACTTGTCTTTGAAGACAAAAACAGGTTTGAATTAGCTAAAACGTGAGAACTGTTTGCTAATTTGCAAGCTTAAAGGCAAACAACCTGGGCTTTGACGCAGCTCCTGGAAAGTGCAGTGCCTCCTGAGGCAGCAGGAAATAGAGATTTGCTTCCTATTGGGGGGTGGGGGGGGCAGGGATGGGGGGAAGAATGTCGGTGAAATGTACTTTCTTCTTTGCTCATTCACTTTTTAAATGGTCCAAGGACAATTACTTTAGTCCTGAGATCTTCAACTCAGTCTACCCTCCAACAATACAGAACATCTCATAGTCCTCAAGCCACACTAGCTCTCTATTCCTGGTTTTTCCACCTTCAAGTCTTTTCCTTTTTTAGAAGTCCTCCTAGTCTCCACCATTCTGTGCATATAGCACTTGCCACCCTTTACTGAGATCCCCTAAACTTGTTTAGCTATGTGCCTGATGGAGGTGATGCAGGTTTTGTAGTTTAAGCTTACACACTGTTGGGGGGCCTCTAAGAAATAATCACAAATTATTCAGAACAAGAGATCACAACACGTTACTGGACACTTGGAGATTGAGATTCGTCTTCTTCGGAGATCTCTAGACAATTTATCAGAAATGGTTACACAGAATTGCTCCCTGTTCTCAAGCTGGCTTCTCCTCTCCACCCGGAACAATCCGTGACCCTCAGCAACTCCCTGCTCTCCCAGCAGCCCATGCAAGTGAGGGGTCCTGAAACTGAAAAGTCGTTACCTTCATGTAAACCTGCCACTGTCTGGTCTAAGCGCAACTTTCAGGCTAGGTAGCGTGTTATCTGTTTCCCTTGCATTCTGCTCAGGGCCTACCACCTGCCAGATGCTTGGAATGTGTTGGGGACTGACAGGCTTAAGTCCTGCAGGCCCCTCAGTCTGATCTAAGAACACGAGTGGTTTAGAGAACGGAACAAGGGTGAAAGAAAACAAGTCGGTGTGATTAAGAGAGGATTCCTTCCCTTGACTGGTGAGGGCGCCGCCTTTGATATAGTCAGACGTAAGGCTTCGCTCAGGACCGCCTTCCAACGGCAGCCTTCTCCCTTAACGGCCAACCTACCCCGGGGGGAGCAGAGAGGGCCCTGTAGAACTTGAAGATCAGCTCGCCTTCTCATTTTGGGAGCCCAACAGGAGGTGGAGTGCAGATCCCACCACCGGAACTTTCTTTGAGATAAAAACGGCGGAAGTTGGGCAACTGCAGTCCCTCAGCACTTCGACTTAGGCCGCTTCTCCTACTTCCTTCTGCAAGGGGAGGTGCTCCACAGCTCTCTGCAGCTGTGGAGCGCCGCTGCGGCAGGTCCTATGCGCAGGCTCAATCAGCCAGCTCCGCTGCCTAGCCACCTTTCAGCTGCTCAGTCCCCTCCCCGCTTCTCGAGCCAGGACGTGACGTACGCCCTTACGTAGCTGGAGGCAGGACCTCGAGAGGAAAATCATCTGAACGGGATATCGCGAGAACATTACGTTCCTTCGCAGTTCTCGCGCTGCATCCTTGCTACCGTCGCAACGAGATCCTTCGAGATCTTCTCCGCCCCCGCTACCGGCACTCTCTTTGCGGCTGCTCAGCCGGAGCCGGCCTGAGCAGTGCACTCGGCTGTGGTCCCCCTTCCAAGGACCGAGGCGCTCGCGTGGATATCCACACGTCCCCTAGTAGCCCCGGCCAGCCGGCCCACGCGGCCTGCCCTCCGCGCGCTAGTCCCGCCGGGGTCCGTGTCCTGTCTCGGTGGCCGGACCCGGGCCCAAGCTGTAGCCGGCGCCATGTCGGTGGTGGGCATAGACCTAGGCTTCCAGAGCTGCTACGTCGCTGTGGCTCGCGCCGGCGGCATTGAGACAATCGCCAATGAGTATAGCGACCGCTGCACGCCGTAAGTGTGGGCCGGGGCGGCCGCGTGTACGGGGATCGGGAGGGAGCGCTCGCTCCAGTCTGTGACCCTCGCGTCTTGAGGAACGTGGGCTGGGGAGTCGCCTCCTTACGGAGCCGAGGGCCTAATGGGTAGGGGGCCCCCACTGGGTGCCGGGTCACTGGGTGGCCGCGACGTGCCGTGAGCGTGGGTCTGCGCCAGGCGCGAGGCCTTTCCCCAGTGGCCCGTGGGCTGAACGAAGGCTTTGAGCCGGTGCTCGGACCAGCGGAGGGCACAGGTAGGAACTGGAGGGAAGGAAGGCCAAACGTAGTATGGACCGAGATCTTTTTTCTACAGGGTAGAGACCAGGCCTAGGGCGTACTGATGTTTCTTGAGCGCAACAGAGTTCGGAGTTTCGCACACAGCAGGCGCTTAGTAAAACTTAGTTGAATTGAACGGATTCTGGCGATTGCCGGCCGCGAGATCCTGGAGCGGTCAGAGCCCCCATGTGAGTGGGGGCGGGGCGGTGCTCCGGAGAGAGGGAGTCGGAGCACCTGAGGCTCGACCACCTGAGGGACCCGGGATCTCGAGATGGGGGTGGCATGGATAGATACCAGGAAGGGGTTTAATAAGACCTAGGCTCTCTTTGTTATCTTTGCATTCACTTTTGTTTTACACATCGTTTCAGGATATCGGACTACGTTGGGTCGTTCTCTGCTATTATTCTGTGCGCATTTACTCCTTAATTGGGTTGCACTTTCGCGATAATACATTCCAACCAGGGTGTTGGCCGAAATTGTTAATGAATGACTCAGGGGCTCGCTTTGACTTCTAGAACCTATCGTAAGTTATGGGACCAGTGTAGACACAACTCTAAAAAATGGTGACTCACCCAGGTCTATCCTTGGTTAGAGTGAAAGAGTCTGCCTTTTGAATATACTCCTGTGAAATACCCTTTAATCCATTGTCTTCCCTCTTAGACAAAATCTTCTAGTAAGCTCCGTATTATTTAAGTCTCTCAATTCTAAGGCCCATCATTTTCACCCAGATTTTTCGTCACATTTCTTCAGCAGGTTTCTAGCCGAACTAGATTGCTCTGTATACTAGCTTCATATACTAGCTTCATCTTTATCACTCAGGAGGTGCACAACATTTCCCTTCTGCTTGTCAAGTTTTTGCCCTCCCCTTGCCCGTTTTTGACCTAACCCAGGTGCTTCCCCTGAAAACCCATCCCAGAACCCAAAACCGTAGTTTGATGTCCCTTTCGCGAGTTTGTTTATAGTTTTCTTAACAGCTTTATTGAGATGTAGTTGCATACTATACAGTTCACTCATTTGAAGTGTACAATTTGATGTACGGGTGCAGTCACAAAACGTGCAACCATCACCACAGTCAATTTCAGAACATTTTCATCAACTCCCTCAAAACCCCCTGTATCTATTAGCAGTCAAACCCCATACCCCTCTATTTATAGTTTTAAACAGTGAGTATTATATTTTAATTTGTATTTTCAGGGAAGTGTATTGTACACCGAAGGTTTTTTTTTATTTTAAAGCATTGAAGTTTGTTTTTAAGTATTTTAGCATTAATTTCCTATTTGCTATTGTCATCTTCGCTGGATCCTTGTTTCCTTCATCTGTAAAGATTGTCTCCCCAAGGAATTAAAAAGGCTAGGGCACTGAGTTCTGCGTGTAGCTTACTCATTTCCTGCCTAGAATTGAACATACTTTAGCTCCAAAGGGTTGGACAAGGGAAGAGACTCCCAAATGTTGGGAAGAACAGTGTTCTTGTCCTTTCTTTTATATTATTATCTTATTTTTCTGTTTTTTTTTTTTTTAGAGAAAAGGCAACAGTATTTTACCTTGAATTCTATTATTTGAAACTGAGTTACTGCAGATAAAGAATTTAACTTCGCGGATGGTAATTAAATTTGCCTCAAAGAAGTGATAGTGGCCAAATACACCATGTAATTGTGATAGGAAAATACTATTTATGTGTTTTCCTTATATTTTCCTTTATATTCTCTATTAATTTACAGGAAGACCATACATTTAAGTAATTCCTGAACAATGATTTTGAATAACTTAGATTTCTGCGCTGGAGTCTTTGGCTAAGTAGGATACGGGAGCAGAAAGGTCGATTATTGTAGAGGTTGTGGAAGAATTGATTTGGATCTCAAATGTACACAGAGACTCCGTGCTGTAAATTTGTTTTAATGTGAGAATGGAAATGAGATGCAGGCCCTAGAGAGTTGGCTATGGTGGAAGTGCCTCATTTCAAATTGTGGGTGTAACAGTCTGGATTTAGTTTTTGCGGAGCCAATGGTGTTTTATCCAGAAGAGACCCTTACCTTTCTGCTTTAGTCTTTCTTCATTTTAGAAGATGTTGAGTGTTTCCAATATGGCTGCCATAGTGCCAAGCACTGGAGGTATTGTGGTGAACACATAAACAAGGTCCTGCTGTCATGGACAAGGCTAGTGGAAAAAACCAGATGCTAAACAAAAGTAGTATATAATGAGTAGCTGTGGTAAAGGACAAGGTGGAGAAAAACAGCATATGATGATGATATAATGGAGGGACCTAATTTAAATTGAATGTGAGGCGGAGTTGGAAGGTGCTCTGAAAGGAGTATCGATTGACACCCGGAGGACACCTGGAGGATGAGTAGATTACCATGGAGGTCATAGTGGTTTTGGGGAGGAGCTGTTCCAGGCAGTAAAAACAGCAGTTAGGAAGACCTGAGTCAAGAGGAGCTTGACCTCTTGACTGAGGGGATCATGACTATTCTTGAGCAACTTGAGAATAGTGGGAGAGGAGTCTGAGGAGTTAGGGCCTGCTAGATTATGGTGGGGCCTTGTAAATCATGTTTAAGGATTTTTCTATAGGTGCAGTGGGAAGTGATCCATCTTATATTTTTAAAAATGTGTTTGGCTTCTGTGTAGAGAATGAACTTACTGGAGAAGGGCAGGGGAAGTAGAATGATACTTAGAAATAACAATGATACTTAGGCTATTGCAGTATTTATTCCATGTGGGGGTTGTTGGTTTCCACTAGTGTGTAGCAAGGGAGAGAAATGGGTGGCTTTGAGATAAATTTTGGAGTTTTTAATTATGAATGTTTGTGTTGACATTTTTTTTTGAGCATAGATTTTGGAGTAAGGTGGAAAACCTATTTTTGTATTTAGTTGGATTATTATAGTAGAAAGGGTACAACCTTAAATCTTTGTAATAAAAATGTATTGGATTGCCAAACATTACGGAAGCTAATAGACCATCCTTTCCAAAATGAACAATTTGTAGGCTAGAAATGAGTTACTCATGAAAAATTCTGTGGATGAATTGTTTATATTATCATTTTCAAGAAATAAAACAATATATTAGGAATTTGAAGTAAAACGGTGTTTTTTTTTTTTTTTTTTTTTTTTAAATTAAAAAGATGACCGGTAAGGGGATCTGAACCCGTGGCCTTGGTGTTACCAGCACCACACTCTACCGAGTGAGCCACGGGCCGGCCTGCGAGTGTGTATTTAAATAAGTAGGGTCACACTATATTTTGTAGCTGTTTTCATCCTCTTATATTTTAAACATATTTAAAGTCAATAAATATGAATTTATATCCTTAAATATGTAATATTCCATATTATGGCTTTAACATGTTTTCTTCAGACAGATTATTTCTTTTTTTTTTGTCTTTTGTCTTTTTTCCGTGTCCGGCAACGGATCGCAACCCTCAGTGTTGCCCCCGTACCGGACCGGGGACCGGCAACGGAATTGCAAGCCTCGGTGTTGCTCCCGCGCCTCGCTCAGCCAGCGAGCGGAAACCGGTCTGCATGTGGGATCCGAACCGTCGGGCGGGAGTGCCGCCGCGCTTCCCAAGCGGCGCACTATCCAGTGCGCCACCGGGCCGGCCCCAGACAGATTATTTCTAATTTTATGCTATTATAAATTGTTCTTCAATAAGTAGTTTTTTGTGTATTTATGTTATATTAACGCTTTTATTTTTGTTGGGTACATTTTCAGAAGTGAAATTGCTAGGACAGGGGATTTATATGCTTAAAGTTTCAGTACATATTGCCAGAATACTGCCTGCAAATTTAAGGGATTAATTTGTACTAGGAACATAAGTGATTGCTTTACCTCATTGGAGATTATGGTGATTACAATGAGTTGAAACTGTATAACGCATGTTTTTTTCTTGACTTAGTGCTTAGAATTATGCCTGGCATATAAACACTGCCAAAGAAATTAAAAAAAATAAATACTGCCAAAGTATTTGCTGATATTGTTATTATTGCTTGCTTGTATTATTAATGCTCTTTATTACTAGGTTATATGAGGGTTCTTCAAAAAATTCATGGAAAGATTCGTAATATTTTTCAATTCTATTTTTCCAAGAACTTTTTGAAGTACTCTCATGTTAGGACAGTAAAACGAAATCTATGAAAGTTTGCCTTTCAGGTTCTGTAGCTGTGTACCTGCAAAGCTTATTGACTAAGGAATTTGCTGTGTTCTAGGAATTGCAGCTCTCAAAAGTCTGAATTGTTTGGTCTGTTTGGTATCAGCTCTTTTTGGTACTTTCTAGTTCTAGGCTAAGGCAGTAAGTAACCAGAGAATACTCTGTTTAAGTGGTATCTATTTTCATGCCAGTTTTGCTTATAGATCCTATTTGATACTAATCAAAGAAAGCGAATTAGAACAACAGCTGTCCTGATATCCTGAGAGTAGTTCTATGCACACTTACAAACATGAAACTGTACCTTTTAAGGATCTGTGCTGATCACAGCTGTTTGCAATATCCTATCAGAATGTGCATAAATATTTGGTCAATACTCTCTCTTACCCAGGAAAGGGAGAACAGTGCTATTCTCTGGCTGAAAAGGGATATTATTTCTAGGTTTTAAAGGTAAGAACAGAGTTATCTTGAACTTGATTTGAATTAACTTCCTGTAATGTCAACCTGTAATTTGGAATGGAGGGAAAGTAATGTCAGTGAAGCAGCAAGTGTGTGAGTACCTCTTATTGTTTTAGCAGCATTGACTTGGCATTGTGTGGCATATAGAGAATGTGCAAGATAAAGATTCCTGCTGTTTACAGAGCTGTAACCAGTCTAGGTGGAAATAGGAATGACATAAAGCAACAATAGATAGAATAAGAGTACATTTATGGACAAGTTTATATAGTACAGACTTAAAATGCCATGTTCAGAGGAGAGGTACATTAGTGGGGGCTGGAGTGATGAGGAAAGGCAGGAGGAGTGGGACGTGAGCGAATAGGATTAGAATACATGGGTGAAAAGATTGGGACTGTTTGAAGGTATAGAAGTAGGAATGAATTTATCAGGGTTTAGTAGACAGAACAAGAGTATGTATGTGTGTATGGGATTTGCAGTCTGATAGTGCTGGTTTTGATTCTTGGACTCTAATATTTATTAATTATGTTTCTGGGCACATTAACTTAACTTGAATCAGTTCTTCATCTATAAAATTGGGTCAGTAATAGTTCTTTTCCTAAAGTATTTGGGAGTATCAAGTGTAGAACACTTAGCGCACTGCCTGGCATATGAAGACTCTGTAATAAAAGCTGTGGGACAAGGCAGCTTGACCTCCTTGGGTGAAAGACTCTTCCTGCCACAGATAGAGATTGGATGCAGGCTCTGTCCAATTTTTGGAAGTGCCTGGTAAGTGGGAAGTAGTAGATATGTTTACTTTAAATATTATTGCTGCATGTCAAAATCTTGAAGGAATAATTTGGCCACTGAAGACTTTCCAGAGCATTTATCGAGGAGATGTAAACTGGGGTTATTTTACTTCTGACTTGGATTTACTACATTTATTAGGGTTGCATAGGATTATTTACCTAAATGCTAATACTGGCCATCTATGGGGGTGTTTTAGAATTACAGATAATCTTTATTGTTTTCTTCATACTTTTCTGTTTTCTAATTTTCTGAGCTTGTACCAGAAAGCATTGAATATTAGTGGTGGTCCTAATATTCAACTTAATCCTTTTGGACTTCCTTCTCATTTAAAAATTTGGTTTCTTTGTGTAAGCTTAGTTTTCAAAACCCATCAGTTTGTGCTATTTTACATATTGACTCAATTCAGCAAATTGATCATATTGCTGTTTTTTAGTTGTCTTTTCTTAGTAGAAGTAGTAGGACTTTTAAAAAAAATTCCCACATCAGTAGATAATTTTAAAGATGGCTGACTAGAGTTTGAGAAGGTGAAACTGTACTTTCATAGCAAGCTATTGGTATATTTTTGTATGAAACCTAGACCATGGCTTCAATAGAGCTACAATAATAGCTAATATTTTATTATTTATGTTATGCCAGTCTCTGACATAAAGCCCTTTAAAAGTGACATAAGCCCTTTAAAATTTAATCATCAAATTTAATCTATGGCAATCCTGTGAGATAGGTGCTGTAATTTTCCCCATTTTAGAGATGAGCAAATTGAGAATGAGAGACTAAACAATGTGGGTTACACCACTAGAAAGGCAGAAGGACTTAGACCCAGAGTGTCTGATTCTAGAGCCTGAGAAGTTTTTATTGTACGTGTGTTCAAATCAGCCAAGTTGATGGCAAAGTGGAGAAGCTAAGGATTTCTTTTTCTAATGCAATTGTTAGCCTGTTGTTATGGAACTTTTTTAGAATGTAGGAATTACATAGAGATATCATATTGATAATTTTGTATGACGTGGTAAGAAAAGTGTGATTTTTTTCCACACTATAAGAGTTGTGCCTTGTTTGAAGCTTAATTGCTGTATGTATTATGTGGCAAAGATTAAAGTTCCATAAGTGATACATTCGATTGCTTTGTAAGAAGTTGGGAACTGTTTTTAATGTGTATATGCATAGACCAAAAAAAAAAAAGAGGATGCATAATTTGAACTGAGACAAACATATATTTGGCTCTTCAAGATATATGAAATACTTCCTATTACTGTTAAGAATGCAGATGTACATTTTATTTATTTATTTTTGGTGGCTGGCTGGTATGGGGATCTGAACCCTTGACCTTGGTGTTATAACACCATGCTCTAACTGACTGATCTAACCAGCTAGCCCCTGAGAAAACCAATGTAGATTTTAAGAATAAGTAAAAGTATTAACTGACTTCAAGGTAATATTGTTTAGACCAATATTCTTTGGAATAATGTTCCCAAGACAGTAGAACATTCTACGATAATGGAAATATTCTGTATCTGCATTGTTCAAAACAGTAGCCACAAACCACGCTTGGGTATTGAGCACTTGAAATGTGGTTAATGGAACTGAAGAACTGAGTTTTAAATTAAATTTACTTTTAAAATTTTATTTTATTTTTCCAGGATAATTAGTATATTCAACATTACACAGTGTAATAATTTTTTATGACCCTTACCAATTTCTCCCTAACTCGCCTCCTCTTCCCTCTTTCCCACTGCTAGTAGCCTCAGTTCTGTTCTATTGTTTTGAAAGTTCAAAGAATTATTGTGATTGTTGTATCTTTCTATTTAATTTTAAATCATTTAAATTTAAATAGCCACATGTGGCCAGTGGCTGTCTTATTGAACAATGCATGTCTGTAATCTAAAACCTCAAATTTTATTAAATTATACATTTTACATTGAGGCCAGATAATACATGCATGCAACTGAAAAAAAAAACTTCATTAAACAGTATACTCTTACATGCAGTACATGCTGCTGTTCATGACCTCTCCTCTCCAACTCCCCAGTTGATTTTAGACCATGCATACATAGGTTGTGACCTATGATTTATAAAATACTTTTAGAAAGGGAAACAAATATGTCAGGAATTATAATTCAGTTTGTGGTTGGTGCTAAGAAGAAATTAAGCCAAGTCCAGTAAGTTTTAAGAGGTAGACATGGTTAATTTTTACTTGGGTGGGGGATGGATTGGGACAGCTTTAGAGACAAAGTAGGCTCGGTCTGGAGAACAAGTGAAGGACCAGGGCATTTCACAAGGCAAAAGCGGCATGAGCAAAGTGGGATGATTGAGGGACTTTAGTCAACTTGTGTTGGGTCACTGTATAGGTGTGATGCAGCTGGAAAATGGAGTGGGGTTGGGATGGTAGAGGCTTTAGGTTCCATATTAAGGAATCTGGGCTTTGCTATTTGGTAGTTGGTTTGGAAGGTAAGCAAGACAGCTTCAGAGTTATTGAAGTAGAATAGGGAATTTATCCATCAACAGTACTTAAGGAAAGTTGGGAATGTTGATATCTTTCGTTCTTAGAGCTAGCGGCTGGCTGGTACTGTTATCCAACCCTTGACCTTCATGTTATCAGCTCTAACCAAGGCCAGCCCATAGCTAGTAATTGTTTTGAGGAGATAAAGGTTTGAAAAAAGGGCTGCAGGAAACCACAATAGGTGAATAACATTGCCTTTTAGTTATGTTGGGATTTAGGTCTTGGTGGGACACACCTTAGAAATTCAGAGCTGTTGGTTTTTATTTATTTATTTATTTAATTTTATTTTTTTTAAAAGATGACCGGTAAGGGGATCTTAACCCTTGACTTGGTGTTGTCAGCACCACGCTCAGCCAGCGAGCGAACTGGCCATCCCTATGTGGGATCCGAACCCGGGGCCTTGGTGTTATTAGCACCGCACTCTACTGAGTGAGCCACGGGCCGGCCCAGAGCTGTTGGTTTTTAGAAAGATGTAGGTTTGCCAATTAATAGGCTTAGGCTAGGCACCTTTTTGGAGTGGAGAGAGTGAATGGAAGGGTAAGATTGCCTTAGGCAATTTTCTAAAGGTCGGTATAATCTGTGGTAGGACATAAGTGGTAGGCAGGAGATTTTATTTATTTTAGGGATTGCTGGTTGAGCTTGAAACTGTACTTGTAAGGGGCTATCCCAGCACTTTCCAGGTGCGAAGAGCTTAGGATTTGGAGAAGGTCTGATGAGATCCAGGCTATGCCGTAATCTTCCCACTAATTTATGCAGGGCACAGTTGCCTGCAACTGCTCTGGGAGATTGGATTACGGGGGTTCTTAGTCCATTGATTTGGAAAAGGCCAGAGAGGCCCAGCATTCTTCCAGCTTTCACGGGGCTAGTAAGTTTAAGTCAAACAGTTCTACTGAACCAATAGATAGGTAATCTAATATAGCCAGATTTGGAACAAGGTATTATGGCTCCAGAGCCCTTATTCTTGCTCACTTTGGTAAATTGAAAGAACTAGGAGTTCAGTTAGGATAAAAAGTGTCAAAGCTGGAGTGTAGAGTATGGAGACATGATCTCAAGTCTTGCTATCGCTTTCAGATCGCATGACCCTGGATAAATTTACTTATTCATTTCTTTTTGGTCTTTGTTTCCTCTCTTGTAAAATAAGATAGGGTACTTCTGAGTATTAAATGGGATAGCACACACAAGCAATTGATGCAGTCATTATTATTAAAGTAAGAGGAAGAGAAGGCTTACAAGCTTGAGAGGGAAATGGACTCTGGGAAGAGTTTTTGTCTTTTAGGATTTTTTGGGGTGATG
This sequence comes from Galeopterus variegatus, assembly GCF_000696425.1. Lineage (NCBI taxonomy): Eukaryota > Metazoa > Chordata > Mammalia > Dermoptera > Cynocephalidae > Galeopterus > Galeopterus variegatus. The sequence continues at coordinate 73,948 of NW_007732056.1, read as the reverse complement.
TGGATGAATTTGATCTTAATTTTAGGTTGAGAGAAAGCAGCTCTTGGAAAGGGAGCTGACAGTACAGTACATGAGAGTAAAGAGAATACAGGCCAAGGTTTCAGAGGCATTAGAATGAAAACAGGGAGAAACATAGGGGCCATGATAGCAAAAGCATCAACCCCAATACTACTGACTTTCTAAAGCTTAAACAGTGTTTTTACCTTTAAGTAGGTTTCAGTTTTGTCTACTAAAAGAAACAGCAAATAGAACAAACCGGTACGCAGTATGTGAATTGGTGATGGAAAGAATGTTTAGAATTGGGAATGAAGTTCCATCTTCTGAGTTCTTGGACGCTAGTTCTAGAAAAACTACTTTTTACTTATATGCAGTAGGGCAAGAGTTGTTGTCAGGGTGTAGACTAGACTATATTCTTGGTGAAGTTATAGGCTGTCTTAAAAACAAGAACATTTAATTGATATATTGATGAGAGGGTACATTATTTTATATTGAACATGAGACTTGAAGAATTAGAGGATGGTGGACTCTGGCTATAGTATTACAGACAAGTGGTGTTTGTGTCAGACTTATGCTCTGACATCTAAGTGACAGGACTCATTCTATGATGCAGCCCATTCCATGGACAGTTTATTCAATAGAAAGGTAAAAATCATACTTACCATGTACTGTTAAAATATATGTTTTTTTAGCTGAGACTCAGAAATCTTGCCTGCTGCGTTTTTTTGTGTTTTTTTTGTTGTTGTTGTTTTTTTGGTGGCTGGCCAGCATGGGGGGCCAATATGGTTGGTTTTTATTGTTTGTTTTCTACTTTATCCCTGATGTTTTATTTTTTTAAAAAAATTATTTTAGGGGCCGGCCCGTGGCTCACTCGGTAGAGTGCGGTGCTGATAGCACCAAGGCCACGGATTCGGATCCCATATATGGATGGCCGGTTCGCTCACTGGGTGAGTGTGGTGCTGACAACACCAAGTCAAGGGTTAAGATCCCCTTACCGGTCATCTTTTTTAAAAAAAAAATTATTTTAGGGGCCGGCCCGTGGCTCACTCGGTAGAGTGCGGTGCTGATAGCACCAAGGCCACGGATTCGGATCCCATATATGGATGGCCGGTTCGCTCACTGGGTGAGTGTGGTGCTGACAACACCAAGTCAAGGGTTAAGATCCCCTTACCGGTCATCTTTTTTAAAAAAAAAATTATTTTATTTATTGAATCAAAATCGATTATACATATTTTGGGGGTTGAATATTGAGATATATTGATTAAATCAGTATTACTAGCATATATATTGTTACAAATCGTAATTATTCTTTATGCCTCTTGTCAAACCTCTCCCCTTCCCCCATTCCCCCCCCAATTGCCCTAGATTTCTTCTCTCCTTCTGAAAGAATAATGGTTACTCTGTTATCTTGTTGCCTAGATGATCTGTCGAATAATGGTTACTCTGTTATCTTGTTGCCTAGATGATCTGTCCAATGCTGAGAGATGTGATCAGGTCCCCCAATATTATCATAGAGCAGATGCTTCTTCTGTTACTCTGAAATGGGTTTGTGGAAAGAGACATCCTCTTCTTTTCTTTGTCTCTGCTGGTGACTCTTCTTGCGTGAATGCACTCCAGTGGTTGGCGGACCATCTGCGTGGTGGCTGTGGCGTCTAGCTGCTTTTGCAGCAGCCATGGTTATTGTGGTGGCTGTGGTGGGCCACCCATGTGGGGGTGCTGTTTTTGGCATGCTCCTTGGCACTGGCGGTATGCCTGGTTGTGGGGTGTAATTGGTCCCCTTCTCCATGCGTATGGTCCCTGGGCAGGCCCCAAGTTGCTGGCGTGATGTGCCTGGTTGTGGGAGAGAGGTCCAGTCCCCTTCTCCAGCCCCGGGTCCCCAGGTGGGCTCTGAGGTGCTGGCATGTTGTGCCTGGTTGTGGGAGGGAGGTCCGGTTCCCATCACCATGCCCCGGGACCCTCAGTGGGCTCCAAGATGCTGGCATGTTGTGCCTGGTTGTGGGAGAGAGGTCCAGTCCCGTTCTCCATGCCTCGGTTCCCCAGGCGGGTCCTGAAGTGCTGGCTCAGATTGCCTGTATGTGGGAGAGAGGTCTGTTCCCCTTCTCCTTGCCTCAGGTCCCTGCTGATATTGCAACAAGATTTGATTCTTAAATGTTTGTTTTATCTTCTAGGGCTTGCATTTCTTTTGGTCCTAAAAATCGTTCAATTGGAGCAGCAGCTAAAAGCCAGGTACAGTTTTGTTTTTTCTCAAAATGACTTGTTTATCTGGTTTGTCAAATCTGTCCATTCAAAAGCTAGTTGATTGGCCATTATGTACCTAGCATTGGTAGGCCCCAGATATACAATTGACAGAGACAGACCTGATTCCTGTTCTCATGTGCTTGAGTGAGAAGCAAATAGCTTTAAAATGGCATTAGCAGTTTTATGCAAACTCCTAGGATGTATTTTGCTCAGGCTTGCTTATTCCTTGATATTTTAAATGTTCCTTGATGTTTGTCTTGTTGGGTCTTTCATCTTAATTCATACTTAAGGTCACTGTTGATCTCCTTAATTACATCTCTCAAGGAAGGAAAGCATATCTCTAAAAGCACATTAAATAAATTGCTGTTGGTTTACTTTGTAAACAAGGAACCTGACATATTTGCTGGTTTCTGAGTAACAAGAGTAGTAGCAGAACTCCAAGAGTTCTGTTACCCAAGTGTCTGAGTTCTCTAAAATTAAAGAATTGCATGTTTGTCCTTTCAGTGGCTCAGTCTGGAGCAACATATAGAGTGAATAACTCTCATTCTGGAGTGGGAAGGGCCTAAAACTTGTGAGCCTTAGAAAATGGTGATTGGCCAGTTGGTTTTTAATTAAATTGAGTGTCTTATAGTCTTATTTTCTTTCCTTGTTTTTTTTCTTTTTAAATAGTTTTATTTTCAAAATGTTCAAGATATTTTAGACAGTAAATAGCAAGTACAGGGTTATTTTGAAACATCTTTCCTTTTAAAATTCACGTAACTTATTCTTGTTTTTAAACCTGCTTTCATTATTGAGAGCAGTTATTGTACTAAATTGGCTGCCCAGTTCTAGGTCACATAGTTATTGTGATCTAGAGTTTCTATTTGGCAGCTTACTCAAGCAGGGCCTGATTTTGGAGGCCTCATTTGTTTTACAAAAGGACTGTGTGTGACTTTTGACATAGCCAATGTGGAGGAGCTCCGCAATATCTCTGAGGGCTTGTTAAATCTGCATTGGGAGGAGGAGCCTGAAAATCTGAAGCACAAGTTCATTCTGGGATTTTTTGAATGCTTTTACCAGCGTTTTCCCCCGTAAGTTACAATAATTTATTCTGGAGGAATTAGAAAATGTAGCTATAACAAATTTGGAAGTCATTTGTTCAACCACTATCCAAAAGTCATTTAATATATTGGTGTATAACCGTTCATACTCTTTCTAAGCATATGAATGTATGATCGAACTATATAGGTATTTGTCTTCCCACCTTCTAAAAAATCTTACCTATTGTATGGTATGTTTTTGTGTGGATATAACAATTTATTTAACCATTCCCCTGTTATTAATCATCTAGGCTGTTTCCAGGCTTCCGCTATTATAAACAGTACACTCTCAGTATCCTTTTGCATTCATCATTGTGAATTAGTGTGATCTTTTTTTCCTATGTGGAAAATTTCTTTAACTAGAATTTCTGAATTGATATGTATTCCCAAATTAGTTTCTGGAAAGTTTGAACTATAAACTGAGGGTGATTTTTGAGAGCTTAAAGGCATTTTATATAAAAAGAACAGAAAATACTCTTGTAAGTGTAATGACCTGACTTCATGGAGAAGTAAGAAGAGGTGGGCTCTGGTCTGAGCTCTGCCACTGTGAGACCCATGCAAATTTCCCATTCCTCACTTGGCATGCTAGTGGGCACCACTCAGTATTCTGAGTTTAGTGTCCGAAGGAAACTTTGTGAAGTTAAGATGATGCTAATTTAATCTGAGTATGTTGAAATTTTGAAAAAATTTAGTGGTAGTCTTTCTGCTCTTTGATATTCTTTCTTTTAGGTAATTTCCAATGCAAAAAACACAGTACAAGGATTTAAAAGATTCCATGGCCGAGCATTCTCTGATCCATTTGTGGAGGCAGAAAAACCTAATCTTGCATATGATATTGTGCAGTTGCCCACTGGATTAACAGGTATAAAGGTAAGGTTCTCAAGATAGTGCCTTATGATTAAAATGTAGTGTTTTATTTTATCATACCTTTCTGATGTCAAGTTGTAATGAAAATGTTTACAAATGCTTAGAAAAAGACCATTTGACATTTTTGAATGATCTGGATTTTTTTTGCAAGCCATTGGTAGCTCAGGAGGCCATGATTAATGGATCGAAGGCTAGGGGAGATGGTTTTTTTTTTTTTTTCCTTTTTGTCTTTTTTCGTGTCCGGCAACGGATCGCAACCCTCAGTGTCGCGCCCGTACCGGACTGGTACCGGCAACGGGATCGCAACCCTTGGTGTTGCGCCCGCACCTCGCTCAGCCACTCCGAACCCTCGGCGGGAGTGCCGCCGCACTCCCAAGCGGCGCACTGTAGCAGTGCGCCACTGGGCCGGCCCGGGGGGCGGGGGGGAGATGGTTTGAAGTTAACATTGCTGTTGCTGCTTGTCTTGCTCAAAGATTCAGTGGCCTTTCTGGTGTGATTTCAGGGAATGACTCTGGAAGAGCAGGCAAAGGAATTAACACTTTTAAGTCATTAGCCAGGCATATGATCGTACTCTTATTAATAGGTTGGTAAGAAATGTTCTTTTGGGGAAAAATGAGTTTGTGTTTTGATATCTCTGTGTCATCTAGAGAAGTCTCTGTGAAGTGTGCAGTGAACTGATTATATAAGAGAGGTGAGAGGTTGGGAGATGGGTAGGGTGGACACATCTGCCTCTCTTGTGCTCAGAGTTAGTAAGAGAAGTCCAGGGATATATGAACTTTCCAGGCAGGTGAGTTTAGGGAGAGGAGGTTTGGTGTTTGAGATACCCCAGTTAGAGAAATAAGAATTATGAGAACAGGCTCAAAAGCCAACAGATGGTGAGAACTGTGAGAAAAAGGTAGTCAGTTGTGCCAGAATAGCAGAGAATTCAGATGAATTTAGAAATGGAAATTTCTGATAAATAATGATCAGTGGGTTTTACTTAGGCTATCTGTGTTAATCTCAGAATGGTTTGAATGGCAGAGTAAGGGATGAAGCTGGAGTGCAGGAGAGGGAAAGGGGGATAAAAGGAAGGTGAGGAAGTGGGGGATATTTACATAGTTAAGAAAGAAAGAGGATGGGTATTGGCAGATTTAGTTATAAGCATTGCAAGAGCCTATGGAGAAAGAGACCAGGAAGAATATCTGGGGAACAAGAAGATCCAGTACAAGGGTGGAGGAATTGACTAAGAATTAAGCAAACAGCAGTGAAGAAGTGGATAATTTAGAAAGGGGCTCACCAGAATGGATATTTTCCCATCTTTATCATGCAGTAAAGTGAGAAACTGTTAGATTCTAAACCACGATAAATTATGGTTGAGCCGGGGAGTGAGGAGAAGGTGGTACTCAAGTGGAACTGGGGAAGCAGCTAAAGAAGAGAGCAACACTTTCTGGTTCGGATTGTAATTGGACAGTATGGGCATGGGGGATGGGGTCATCCTAGGCAGTCTTTCAGCATTTAAAATTTGCAATCCTTATCAAAGTTGGAGACTTTTGTCCAGGGTAGAATATTATCTTGGAGCTTTGTTCTTCATTTATTTAATTCACCCGGTATTTATTGTGCCAGATCCTGTCTTAGGTGCTGGGGCTATGGTAGAGAACAAATCAGACAGAAACTGTGTCTGCAGATTAGATTGGATCCCAGTTGTGGAGATGAGTAATAAAGTAAACACAATAAACAAAGTAGAACACACTTAGTATGTCAGATGGTAAAATAGTTTCGACCACCAGCCCCTTTATTGAGGTGCTGGCAATGTGGGTCATAGTGAGCTACACCAATTTATTTCTGCACAGGTAGTTGCCTCAAGTTTTGTTGTTTTACGATGTGGTCCTCTCCAAGTATTATTTTTGGAGAGCATTTTAAAAAGCTAAAAGTGACTTTCAAGTTGTTATTTCTTCCAAAACTAGCTTTCCTTAACTCCTTCTTGAGATAATGTTTCATTGATGATGTGAAGCACTGTTCATTTTAGGCTTTTGGGACTAGGACATGAAGAAATATAAGTCTAGATCCTTTTCTTGTTTTCTTGCAGGTTACATATATGGAGGAAGAGCGAAATTTTACCACTGAGCAGGTGACTGCCATGCTTTTGTCCAAGCTGAAGGAGACAGCGGAAAATGTTCTTAAGAAGCCTGTTGTTGATTGTGTTATTTCGGTGAGTTTGATCCCTACAAATTATTGGGGACTTGCATAACGAAGCAGAAAGAAGAAAGCTGTTCATTAATTGTAAGTAAAAAAAATTTTTTTTGTCTCAGGTTGTAATGGTTGTTTTAAGAATTTATCAAGCTAGTCTTCATTTTCTTAAATATTCTCTTCTGCCTATTAGCTTTTGCTCAGGCCTCTTCCATTATTCTGCCTATTTAAATCTTATCTGTTCTTCAAGGCTCATCTCAGCCCACTTCTTCCTGAATTCTTTTCAGTTCCTAGCATGGTGCCTGGTGCATGGTAGCAACTCATTCGTAGATTTAGTTGAATAATCCCAGTTATAAATGGCTGTCTCTTTCTCCATTTCTGTTTGCTCTCTGTATCTAGCATGAAAGACAAGGCAGAAGTAGACTTCATCTTGTTTTTTCCTTATCCCTGTTTAGATGGAAGCCTGGCTACAGCTTTGTGCTTATAGTATGGTGGAGTCCTTAGGGACTGTGGAAATATGGGTAGCTATATTGGCTTTGCCACTCAGTCTCCCTATTCTGTAGTTGTTATCTAATACTTTAGCTCTGTGGCCTCTTTTGTATAAATGCTGGTGCATTGATTAGCAAAGCAAGGACTGTTAGGTGTCTTTTTCACCCCAGATTCTATTGTTTGGTAGATTCCTTAGTCCTTGGTTATCTAGTAAAGTAGAACTGACATTTGTTAGGAAGAATTGGATTATAGTTGTAAACCACATTCTGGGGATATAAAGAAGAATAAAAATGCCGTGTCTCTTTAAAGAGCTCAAATTCAGTGACCTTGATTTCCCAGTGGCTGATACAGTAGATACTGTATTTCTTAGATGCTTCCTACCTTTCCTCACCTCTCCATTGGTCTCCCAGATTTGTCCCCATTCCTCCATCTAGTGCCATTAACTTTGATTCTGAATTATACTCGGTGTAGAAGTAAAATTTATGTAAAATAGTGGAATGCCTGAGTGGCTTTTCCAGCTTTTGGGATAAAATTAAAAGGTGATGTGTTATGTTTGGGGGTCCTCAAGACCACAGTGAGTTTTGGTGATTTGCTAGGTGGATTCACAGGACTCACCATATACCTGTATTCATGCTAAGATTTATTACAGTGAAAGGATACAAAACAAAATCAACAAAGGGAAAAGGTACACGAAGCAACATCTGGGGGAAACCAGGTGCAGGCTTCCAAGAGTCAGACAGAATGTGCTTAATTCTTCTAGCAACAAGTTTCAAGAGTTGAACAGGATGTGTTTAATTCCTTCAACAACAACACATGTGAAGTGTTCTCTATCAGGGAAGTTCTGCCAGAGCCTAGAAGTCTAGAATTGGGGTTAATCCCAGAGGTACCCTGTACTGGGCATGTACCAAAATTCCAGGCTCCAGGAAGGAAAGCAGGTAGTCAGCATAAACTCCTTTGTTTATATAAACAGTTTAGGCACAGTGGGCTGCTCATAATTATTTGGGGAAATTTTTCTGTCAATTTAGGGAACTTGTTTATGTATCAAGTTCCTAGATGTCAGTCAAGTTCTTAGATGTCAGTCAGGTAGGCAAGGGCCAATCTTGCAAGCAGGCCTTTCTAAGGGTAGCGCTCTTTGGCCTCTGTGTTAACTCTTTTCTGCAGTCTCTACCGTAGCTCTTGGTATTGTGGTCTGCTCTGTAATGTAATGTATGGCTGTCCATTTGTCCCAACACTACTTACTGAATATTTTAACTTTTCTCCACTTATGTGAAACACTGTCTTGATTATATACAGAATAAATTGCTGTAGGTATTTGATTTACTAACTAAAATGAGGAATCTCCATAATAGAGTAAACTTCAGAATTTTTTTGTAGGTTCCTTGTTTCTATACTGATGCAGAAAGACGATCAGTGATGGATGCAACGCAGATTGCTGGTCTCAATTGCCTGCGATTAATGAATGAAACTACTGCAGGTAAGAAGGAATATTTAACTATTACTTTTTTGACTTGTTTCATCTTGAAGGTTGTGAAATCTTAAAACCCGCCATCCTTGCTTATCACCTTTGTGTCATAGTGCTTTTGGATACTATGTCACATGTGGAGAATTAATCTGACCGGTACTTTTCTGTACCCTCATAGCATACACTTTTGTATTTAATCATGTGCTTATTCGGAAAGGAACACACTTAATGTATGTCTGGAGCAGTGCTTTGGTCTAAAGATTAGCTTTTTCTCTGACTTGTGGACTGGTCAAGTCAGGGGAAGAAGGTGTAAAGCAGCATCTCAGGGACAGGACATGTGGGAATGTTAACATGGCACAAGAGTAGAAGAAATTCAGGAAATATGTTTGGAAAGTGGGGGAAATTGGTTTGGGAAAAATTGCCAAAGTCCATTAGAAACTGTAAGGAAGCCTAAGTGAATGTCAGCATTTAACTCTTTGAAGTTAATGTTCTTCATGAATAAATTATGCAATGCTTATAAAGAAATTATCTCTAAAAATGTAACACATGATGCAGTCCCTTTCACTATATATAATACCTATTTTTTCCTACTTAAATGATTTTTATTTATTACTTAGGTGGTATTATTATATTGAATTTACTTTTTTTCTTGTGTAGTTGCTCTTGCATATGGAATCTATAAGCAAGATCTTCCTGCCTTAGAAGAGAAACCAAGAAATGTAGTTTTTGTAGACATGGGGCATTCTGCTTATCAAGTTTCTGTATGTGCATTTAATAGAGCAAAACTGAAAGTAAGTATATTTTTTTCCAGAAAACTGTATTACAAATATGGTATTTATGAATTTTTGAGAGACAACTTAAAGCATTGGTTAAAGAATTTTTTTTTCTAATGGAAGCTTGCTATGAGCCATCTGAATGGGGGTGGAGTGGAGGTTGTAGGCCCAAAATAACTTATTCAAGAGTTGGCGTGGTGTGAAATAAAGCACATAGACCTTGAGGAAAAAGCTGTTAAGATCCTTGAGTCTTATTTTTTTCATCTACAGTATGGGAAAAATAATGCTTACCTTGCAGGCTTATTAGGAGATGTTTTTAATATGTAGTCCCTTGGTGTACACTGGGATTGAGGGGATGGTAAAGGTGCTCTTCCTGATTTTGAGGTTTTGAGTGTTCTGGGAAAAGAGTAGAGGGATCAGAACTTGGATGCCACAGAAACTACACTGGAAGTGATATTCTACATTTCTGGAAAGCTAAAAGTTCTAGAATAAGCAGTTCTGTATGTACAGAAGTATAGAAGAGCTAAAGGCAAGGAGGGGCTAGAGGCAAAGGCCAGAGAGTTGTTTGCTGGTTTACGCTAGTTCAACAATAGAGCGGAAAATCAGTTCTTTGTCTAGCTAGATGATTTTATGTAGAATGTGCTTAAGAACGAAGGATTTTTTGAGTGTTTTAATTATTTGAATTGTGTATCATGGTTCTTGGTGCCAAGGTCTAAGATGGCTTTTCCCTTCCAAATTGGAGATTGGTGGGGAAGGACCATCCCTAAATATTTGGTAGTTTTGGAGGGCCATTTTGAGATTCTATTTGTTGCAGTCCTGTTTCTTTGAAAAATAGATTTGGTTCCACCTTTTATTCTGGTTTATATTGTTTCTAGGATTTTGTTTGTTTGTTTTTTAAATAGAAAGGAAATCTTTCAGATGATTGGGAAATAAGAGGTTTGTGATTTTTTACAGCTATAAATGATGGACCAAGTATAATTCTCAGTGTTTAAACTTCAATTACTAATATGATTATTTCTAAGATCTATTCTCTACTTTCACCCTTGTAAATAGAAGAGTCTGGCCATAAATTAGCCTGGCTATGGATTAGTGATGTATGATCATCTGCTTTTGTTTTCTTTTTTTTTTTTTCGTGTCCGGCAACGGATCGCAACCCTCAGTGTCGTGCCCGTACCGGACCGGGACCGGCAACGGGATCGCAACCCTCGGTGTTGCGCCCGCACCTTGCTCAGCCAGTGAGCGGGAACCGGTCTGTATGTGGGATCCGAACCCTCGGAGGGAGCGCCGCCGCGCTTCCCAAGCGGCGCACTGTAGCAGTGCGCCACCGGGCCGGCCCTGCTTTTATTTTCTAAATTGTCCTTCATTGTCAGCTGTTAACCTATCAGTTTTCCAATCCTTCGCATTGCTTTTAAATTTAATTATAAAAATATTTATTAGAAAAATATTCCTCAAACTTGGAAAACATTTATGTGCAAAGAAAAGACATTCATAATCTTCCCATGGTGTACTTCATTCTAGATTTTTAAGAAAACAAAATTGGAATCATACTGTATTCAATTCTATGTCCCATTTTTTTTTTCTTAGTTGACATGTTAAGAAAATTTCCCCGTGTCATTTATCAGTCTTTGAAGAGATTGTTTTTACTTGGTTTTATTTCTTTGTAAGGGTGCTGTCACTTATTTAGCCTGTCCTCTGTTATTGAATCTAATTTGATTTAGTTTGCTTCTAGTCTCCTAGAGATTTGGAAAATGGATAATCCAAGCTAATTAGACTTCTAGGCTTTAGTATCCTTCAGGTAGTAAACTGCATAGAGCTCGGCCTTTGGTGCTCACAGTTTTGTGATAGTGATAAAACTGGAAGTATGTACATGACATATTAATGTATTTGGCCTTGGATGTGTAATTGTTATTGGGAGTCAGATTGGTGTAGTCAGGAAGACATAGATTTTGGAATTAAGGAGATTTGCTTTTGAATGCCACTTCTGCCACTTAGTAGCTTTGTGACCTGCAGATTATCTAGTCTGTCTAGGTCTGTGGCATTATCTGTAAATTGGGGATTACAGTGTTTGTTTTCACTATGTAGTTATAACAAGGATTAAATGATATGCACACATTGCCTTGTTTCAACCTTAATGTACCCCCCACCTTTTTTTTAAAAAACAAATTACCAAGTAAGTATATATCATGATAAAATTTTAAATGGATTATCATCTTTTTTCTAAGGTTTTGGCCACTGCATTTGACACAACACTGGGAGGCCGGAAATTTGATGAGGTGTTAGTGAATCACTTCTGTGAAGAATTTGGAAAGAAGTACAAGCTAGATATAAAGTCCAAAATCCGTGCATTATTACGACTCTCTCAGGAGTGTGAGAAACTCAAGAAATTGATGAGTGCAAATGCTTCAGACCTCCCTTTGAGCATTGAATGTTTTATGAATGATGTTGATGTATCTGGAACTATGAATAGGTAACCATATTAATATTTTGATGTTAAACTGAATTGTGATTTTTCTCTACTTATATTAACCTTAATTAGCTAATTGTTGAAATTATTATGGTTATTATATGATAATTTAAGTTCTATGGGTAAAAATTAGAGGCCATTCAGGACCCTGCTTTTTATGTAAAGGTTGGGTTTGGTTATTCTAATAACGAAGACTAATGTCTTTGTTCTGATTAATTGAATATGCCAGGAAGTTGGTAGTACTTTATGTATGCATTTATTACTTTACGTATGTGTTTATTATACACGAATTATCAGTATTCATAAAATCAGGGCAAAGTGCTTTAATGCTAATTAAATTAAACTTAGCTATTGATTAAGAAATTGTTTTTGAGTGGTTCAGGATCACTTGAGGGTAGCAGCTCTTTTTGTACAGCACTGCAAGAATTCTGGGTAATTCACATTCTAGGGCTGTCCTCAGAAACACCCAGAGTCATTGTTGCCTGGTTGGGTTGCTTGAATGATGGGAGTGAGATGTTGTTTTGGCTGTGAACTCTATAGGTAGAATTCAGGCAAGACTGATGCCTTCTTTGGAGAAATGTGCCTGAGCTATCCTTAAAAAACTGAGATGACATTTATCGTTGCTTAGTATCCAAATTTGTACTTGCCTTTCCCCCCTACTTGAAAGTGGTTGCAAAGGCCAGAGAGTTGTTTGCTTCATTTTTATTAAGAAGCAGTTTTTTGTATATGTACGTGTTATAAAGACTGTGGGGATAGGCCAGCATGTGTTTCAGAAATTGTTGGTGAAATGTTATGTGGTTATAAGAGCTAAGCAGATACTCATTAAGTAGTTTATATTTTCTTAAAAACAATTTTTGCTGGTATTTTTTTTAACAGTTGTACTATATCTACATTGTCAGAGCACATACTGTTATATACTTTATTTTATAGCCTTCGTTTAGTGTTTAATGCTCACCACCAGTCTTCTTTTTAAATTAATGAAACCAGATTATTTCTGACATTAGTAATTCTTCTAATAAACTCATTTTTTTAAAAAAATGAGGCACAATTCACATACCATAAAATCAACCATTTTAAAGTGAAAAATTCAGTGACATTTAGTATATTCACAGCATTGTGCAATGACCACCTCGATCTGAAAAAATATTTTTATCACTCCAGATTAAAACCCCAGGCCCATTAAACAGTTACTTCCATTTCCCCTTGCATCTGGCCCCTGGCAACCACCAGTCTGCTTTCTGTCTCTGTATTCACTTATTCTGGATATTTCATATAAATGGAATTACATAATATGTGTCTGGTTTCTTTCACTTAGCATAATATTTTTGAGGCTCATCCACATTGTAGCATGCATTAGTACTTCAATGCTTTTTTTTTTTTTTTCTTTTTTTCTTTTCTTTTTCTGGGTGGCTGGCAGGTATGGGGATCCAAATCGTTGACCTTGGTGTTATAACACCTCACTGTAACCAACTGAGCTAACAGGCCAGGCCTCATTGCTTTTTTATGGCAAATAACATTCCATTGTATGGATATACCACATTTTATTTATCTGTTCATCAGTTGATGGGCATTTGGGTTGTTTCCACCTTTCAGCTATTGTGAACAGTGCTGTGAGCATTTGTGAACAAATATTTGAGTATCTGTTTTCAGTTCTTTTGAGTATATACCTAGGGGTAGGATTGCTGGCCCATATGGCAGTTCCGTAGCCAAACTATTTTTCTCAGGGATTGCACCATTTTGTATAACCACCAGCAATGTACAAGGGTTTTGATTTCTCTACATCCTCGCTAACATTTGTTATTTTCAATTTTTTTTGATTATTGTAATCCTAGTGTGGTACCACTAGCTTTATTTCAATGTCTCTACATCATTTTGGTTGTTGGAAGGGCATTCTCCTGTACATTTCTAAGGAATAGCACATATGAGCAGTATTCTTTAAGTTCTTGCATGTTGGTGACAGTTCGTTTCCCATGTTTATACTTAAAAGTCACTTCAGCTGGATAGAACATCCTTAGCTCACATTTTCTTTACTTGTGTATCTTAAATGCAGTAATAATCCATTTTCTTTTGGCTTATAGCATTGCTGTCAAGGTGTGAGAGTGTACTTTCCGGTTATTTGTTACTTGTTCTTTTTGCCTAGATGCTCAGATGTTTTGGGTTTTTTTTTTTTTTTTTTTTTTTTCCTTGAAAGTCCAGTGATTTTACTATAATATGTTTTGATGTTGGTTATTTTGGATCAGTTTTTCCCAGATACGTAGTGTGCCTTTTCATTATATAGTTTCACAGCTTTTAAAATTTTACAATTAGTTAAATTTTCTTGAATTTGTTTTTTTCTATTACATTCTCTAGTATTTATTCTGTTCTTGTGCTTTGGTTTTCTTCTTTAGGAATTCCTACACTCTCCATTTCCCTCCCAAACTCTAGGCACCTACTGAATCCTAAACAACTACAATATGTGTTCATATGTTTTCAGAGTTCATTCACATCCTTTATTTCTTAATTTTTTTGAGACATATAGGGTACAGAGTTATATTTCAATACATGTATACAAATTACCTAATCAGGGGAATTAGCATATTCATCCTTGTAAAACTCAATCATTTCTTTGTGATATGAACATTCGATCTCCTCTCTTCTAGTCATTTGATCCCATGCAGTAAATCATTGTTAATTATAGGTTCCTGGACTGACTATATACCAATAGAACTTATTTTTTCTATCTAGCTGTAATTTTGTATCCATTAACCAGCTTCTCATGTTTCTTATTATTGTATTCATTCCTTTCTATTGCTGAATACAGTTGATAGGCATTTGGGTTGTTTCTACTTTTTGGCTATTAAGAATAATGCTTTGCTTGTGAACACAAGTTTTGGCATGAATATGCATTTTCAGTTCTTTTGGATATAAACCTGGAGTGGAATTGCTGAATCATATGGTCACTCTATGTTTAACATTTTGAGGAACTGCCAAACTCTTTTTCCAAAGTGGCTGCACCATTTTCATTTTACATTACCCAGGAATATATGAGGGATCCAGTTTTTCCACATCCTTGCCAACACTTGTTATTATGTTTTTTTTTTTTTTTGATTATAGCCATTCATTCCACATAAAAATGGAATGTGATTTGACCTATTATTATTTTTTTAATAGAGGTAAATTTCTGGAGATGTGCGATGATCTCTTAGCTAGAGTGGAACCACCACTTCGTAGTGTTTTGGAACAAGCCAGTAAGTATTTTTGCAATTGAATTGTTTGTGTATCTCAGACTCTTTGGAAAATGTTGTTTGTTATCTCACCTTCCCCCCATGTCCCAAGCAGTTATACAAATTTTTATTGTATGAACTACTTCAGTGCTATCAGTGCTATGTTAAGCTTCTTTTTATCTTTTTTTTTTAAACAGTTTAAGTATTTATCACTCACGTAAAGTACAAATGAAAGTTTCAGAATAAAAGTGAGAAGATCATCTCTGCTCTAATCAATTCTTTCTGTCTTAAGTCATGGTGCTCTTCTCCAACCTATGGCTCCCAAGTCCACCCTGGAAGTCATCTGCATTTAAGCCCTAGAGGGCATGAGAAATCAGGAAGCTTCTTTTTATCTTAATCTTCCTCCTAGAACATATACCCCTCCCCCCATCTTTTGATAAGTGTCCAGGCAAATGTAATAAAAGTTTCTCTAAGAAGCTGAATTCAGACTCAGAGATGAACGTAAGCTTCTCAGTTATTTCATGGTGGTAGAAATTGTCTTTTGCAATGCTGATATGGAAGTCTTACAAGCTTTTTTCTGTCAGAGAATCCTTAGCTAAATGAGAGCTACAGTAAAGGAAAGATATGATAACCACATACTTGTTTAACAGGTGGCAATTTGATTTAGGAACATATTACTAATTTTCCAAAAACCTTCTTCAACAAAATGTTTACCTAGAGTTCACTGTTGTGTTGGTTGCTATTTCAGTGTTGAGGCCTACTGTCAACTTGGCAAAGGCTTAGCTCTTAAATCAGAGTGATTATGGCAGACAAGCATGTTCTTTCCACACTGACACAGCCAATTTCTTTAAATAGCCCTTCTCAAGAAATTGTCAGTGGTTTTTAGATAAAATGTGACTAGGAATCCAGGTGGTATTAAGAAGTATTTTATGAGCAACATCAGAGCCTTTGACGCAGTACCAAATGATGCACCTTCTTTCCTTCCAGTGCGAGGAGGCTGTACCTTTGTTTTAGTTTGGATAATACTTAGGCTGTAGATAGAGCTCTGGAGTGGTTAGATATGATTCCGAATACATCTTTTTCTTTTATATTGGTTCAGGGGTAACCCAGTATTTTGAAGCCCTCTTATTTTTCTTATGGATAGCATACTTGAATGTTTGGTCTATTGATATGTTAACAGTTCTTTGTGTGGGATTGTGTGAGAGATTGCAGTGCCTGTGCACTGCAGGACGTTGAGTATTCCTGGTTTTCACCTCCTGAATCCCACTATTGTACCAACTTTCCCCCCATTATTTTGAGAATCGAAACACCTACTTATTTCCAGATGCCACATGCCTATGTGAGTGTACGTGTGAGTGTATGTGTGTTGTGGAGGAGGGTGAGGGAGTGGAGGAGTTTTGTTTTATAGCTGTGAGTTATTTCATTGTGATGGGATGTTATTGCTCTTTTACTTTATCGTAAAAATGCTTATTTAGAAATTCTTTTAATCTAAATATCGAATTGTTTTTAAATAGAGTTAAAGAAAGAAGATATTTATGCAGTGGAGATAGTTGGTGGTGCTACTCGAATCCCTGCAGTAAAAGAGAAGATCAGCAAATTTTTTGGTAAAGAACTTAGTACAACATTAAATGCTGATGAAGCTGTCACCCGAGGCTGTGCATTGCAGGTGAGTTTTCTTTCTTTCACATGTAGTCATTTATAGGTCATTGTGACAAGATGGCAAATGGTTAATGTATCTAACTAATAACCTGAGGTTAGCTCGGTGATATCAAGGTGTAAGATTTGTAAACCTTTGTTTTAAAATGGATAGCAGAGATGGTGTTCATAAAAAGAATTGTTACTCTATAACACGTTAGAAGATGAATTAATTGACTAGAATCATAGGGACTCTAAGCCTGAAATACTACTAGAATTTGGCATTTTATCTATGTATATGCAGTAGTGTTGTATATCAATTAAATAAGGGTGTTGGGGGTTAATGGAAAAATGATAAGAAATGGCTAGGTTATATTGACAAATGATAGAAGTTTGTAAAACTACTAAGACACCATTAAATTGTTAACGTAAATATTTAAGTAAGTACATTAACAATGGTCTTCTGAAGTCATTATTTGTAGGTCTAGTGATACTATCAGTTCATGATGTTTGTACTTGTTAAATGGAATTTTTAAAAATTACTTTTCTAGTGCGCAATCTTATCGCCTGCTTTCAAAGTTAGAGAATTTTCTATCACCGATGTAGTACCATATCCAATATCTCTGAAATGGAATTCTCCGGCTGAAGAAGGGTCAAGGTAATCTGTTTATAAATTACTTTATACTTAAAGTTAACTTAGTGTTAAGTCTGGGTAATATATTGCCCTTCATTTCAACTTTCGTAGATCTGTAACATTTTCTCACAGTGCATGAAGCAACACGATCACTTATTTTAATGAGAGTAAATAAATTTGCATCCTTATTAAGTTTCCTATTCTTGATCCTGCAGAAATCATTGGTACTTTTATGTGTTGATTGAAGTATATTCTTTTTTTTTTACTGACATTTTTTATAGAATATTGGAAACTGTTATCTGGAAACTGGGGTTATACAATAATTATAAACCTAGAATTCATGGGTAGAAGTGTTGAGAATATAATGAGTTTGTGTGTTTTTGTCTTTTTCCTCCATTCAGTGACTGTGAAGTCTTTTCAAAAAATCATGCTGCTCCTTTCTCTAAAGTCCTCACATTTTATAGAAAGGAGCCTTTCACTCTTGAGGCCTATTACAGCTTTCCTCAGGATTTGCCCTATCCAGATCCTGCTATAGGTAAGTAAAGAGTTGGAAATTAAAAGAAAACCTCCCCTAGTCTTGTTACCAGGTTTAGAACCAGCCACATGGTTATTATTTAATTGGATCTCCCATTGTGAGAACAGTATTACTCAGTTAACACACACTGTGGTTATACCGTGTGTACAAAAGATGGTGCTAGATACTGTAAGGAGTTAAAGAAATTCAGTTCTGACCTTAACATTACAATTGTAAGATATACACAGAGAATCATTAGGAGATTGTGATACAGTATCAATACATCATAGGGTTTGGAACTATGTTGACTAGAATCTATAGAGTCTTGGAAACTCTTATACTCTGGAAATAATACCAGTTGACAAGACAGAGAAACTAGAGTCGTATGATAAAGACCTAGAAATGTATTAGGAGTATCCTGAATGGCACTTAGAAGCTTTGGAAGGTAACCTATTTGCAGAGTTGTGGGAATCAAAAAACATAAGTACCATCCTGGTACAGTAACTGGAAATGGTAATTTCTTGATAAATGACAGAAGCAGTGTGGAATCATTTTCTCTTTTTAAAAAATTCTGGTAGAGGAGAATATGACATATCTGTGTTTTAGGCATTTATTTGGCAGTAGCGTATAAAGATAAATTGAAATAAGGAACTGGGGGAAAGAAAAAATTTGGAGATACTTGAGTCCTTAATTGGGACAGGATAATAGGAATTTGACTCTATGTGAAAGAGGAAGAAGAAATTTGATGATTTAGTAAGATTCTAAGAATACCCACTTTGCTTAAATTTGAAGTGTCATGTTATTTACTGATCTGTCATTGAGAAGTGGTCATGACCTGGCATTATGTACATATATATGGAATATATTCATGTTTGAATTCATTCTCTTAGGTGATATTTTCTCTTTTGTCTCTCATATATCTCTAGCTCAGTTTTCAGTTCAGAAAGTCACTCCCCAGTCTGATGGCTCCAGTTCAAAAGTAAAAGTCAAGGTTCGAGTAAATGTCCATGGCATTTTTAGTGTGTCCAGTGCATCCCTAGTGGAAGTGCACAAGTCTGAGGAAAATGAGGAACCAATGGAAACGGATCAGAATGCGAAGGAGGAAGAGGTAATCTGGACATTTTACACCACTTATGATGGTCCAGAGGTGACTTACGTAGAAATTCTAGCCAGTAGACTGGGTGACAATGGAGGAACATTGTGACAGAGCTGCTGAGAGTGGGTTTGCGTGTGTCCTCTTACCCCAACACTGGTGAACCAGCAGAAGATTTTTACATAGAATTTGTGTAGAAGTGAGGTGGTCTTACTTCTTTCTGGTTATTGAAGAATGCTCTGAGTCTCAATTGATTATTTTCACAGTAGAATAGATTGTACACTCTTTTGTCGGAATTATGCACTGCATCTTGTCCTCATTGTGCATCAGAGTCAAAGCTTTATAAAATTACAAATGCTTGGGTCTCATCCCCAGAAATTTTGTTTGAGTTGGTCTGGGGCCCAGCTATCAATAAGTTCCCCCGGGTCATTCTTTTTTTTTTTTTTTTTTTTTTTTTTGTCTTTTTTTTCCGTGTCCGGCAACGGATCGCAACCCT
>NW_007732056.1:3753-54513 GCF_000696425.1 Galeopterus variegatus | reverse complement strand
TGAGCGGGAGCCGGTCTGTATGTGGGATCCGAACCCTCGGGCGGCAGCGCTGCCGCGCCTCCTAAGCGGCGCACTATCCAGTGCGCCACTGGGCCGGCCCCATTCCCCCGGGTCATTCTAATATGCTGCAGGTTGAAGGTCTCCACAAACTCCTCCCTTCATCATTATTGTTAGGCTTTGTACTTTTCACAGAATTCTCAGTGTGTCACCTCCTCTAACACATGCAGTAGTTGTACTTTTGAGGATGAAAAGGCTGATTTAGGAACTGCTTGAAAAAGTTAAGACTTTTGAGAGAAATTTACTTGTGAGGAAGCTTGGAGACACTCATGTTCTCTTCAGATTATATTTTGTAGATTATGTTAAATGATGCCATGTTGTATACTATGAGTACAATTCCACAGTCAATCTTGTTTATGTAAGGGTAGGGCAGGGCAAGTGTTATCCTCGTAGTACAGGTATATAACTGAAATACAGAGGAAAACTTCCATGCTCTAGGTGGCATACATATGTGGCATATCTGGAATTCGAGCCTAGGTCTTCTGATGGCTGATAATTGAGCAGAAATTCCATACCATGTGACTTTGTCCATGTGTAATGAAGGTTGCTTAGTCTTTCATTAGTATTTCCGTTTCGGGTTTAATTTGACCTATTTTTTCAGAAGATGCAAGTGGACCAGGAAGAACCACATGTTGAAGAGCAACAGCAGCAGACACCAGCAGAAAATAAGGCAGAGTCTGAAGAAATGGAGGTATGAGTTGTGTTTTAGTATGCGAATTAGTCTTTTAACATACATAGTTTTGGCTGAGGGGCTGTGTCTTGGAAGGTAGTTATATTAGAGATTCTTCATTTATTTGAATGAATATTTTAGCAGGATTTTAAGGTGTGTTTGGAAAGTACTTTTTGCAAGAAGGCCTTTGAACTCTATTCTAGTTGATACATGGGAAGAAAGCACTTAGCCCTAGTTTTACCAGGCTACTGATCAGTTCATGCTAGTTTCTGAATGGCTGTCATTCTATCCATAATTTATTTGTTACTAATAAACAATAATGAGACAACACTTCAGATTTTCTTAACTCCCTGACCCTTGCTTTTTCATTGAAAGATATTGTTTTGAATAATGTATTTAAGTACATTTTATAAATAATGTAAAAAATATATTCAAAAAATGAATATGGAACATTTGGCATCCTTTACAGCTGATTCTTTAATTTCGAGTTTTCAGGTTTAAATTTGTTTTTAGCATTGGAAACCTTTTCTTTCAAGTTACTTATGAAATGGCATTATATAATCTCACCTTCTTAGGAGTTTCTGATCGTGGCATTTAAGAAAGTTTGGCAGAGTCTGAAGTTGGCTTTAAGTCTGTTACCCGCTTTTGTGTCAGTTAACAAATTTTATTTGCTTTCCTTTAGCTGTGCAAATAATATTAAAAAAAAAAAATCAACAGAGGAAATTGTGCTCACAGATTCCTTAGTTGGCTCATGCCTTTTCTAAGGTGGAAAACCTTTCATGTTGTATAGTGGGTTGGGGGCAGCAGTCGGAGAGAAAAGTACTTATTTTCTTGTGTGTTTGTGGAAGTGGGTGAGGAGAAGGGAGAAGTGCCAACTTCTCCCTCCCACTCCCTCTTACCCTCCCACCATCTCCCATGCCTTGGAGCTATGGGAAGTTTCATGGGGGTTGTTACTTAGGCTTCCACAGGGTAGCTCAGGAACTGAAGTGCCTTTCATAGTATTGTTTTTAAGAAAAATGAAATACAAATGATTTGTAAATTTTAGAAACTGACTTAAGTTACTTGGATAGAAAATGGGGAAATGACATTGAAATTTTGCCTCATATCATAGAGCAAATTGAATTCTAGATGAATTCATAAGATAAAGGTTAAAAAAAACAACAGAAAAACAAAGCTTGAAGTGTATATTTTTCTAATCTGTGGCTGGGGAAGGGCTTTCAAAGCATGAAAACAACAAAAATAATCACAAGAGAAAAGAGATACCTTTGACAATAAAAACTTGTATGGACCAGTAACATAAAATTAGAAAAAAACTAGAAGAGTCAGTCATTTGTGGGGAAAAAGAAAATCACTAAAGTCCTAAGAGAACAGAGGATAAAATATGACTAGGTAATTTGAAGTAGTAGTAAGTGTGGTTTATAAGTGTGTGGAAAAAAAGGTTATTGGCCCAAAGAAACTCACTAAAATAACCATGAGATGAAGTTAAATGAATTCCATTAGTGGACATGGTGCGGTGAAACAGGTTCTATCACTTCTTGTGGGAATGTAAATAACTATAGACATTCTGGAAATCATACTGACAGTGTGATACTGATCCATAAAAATTTTGTGCTGTCTCTCCACTAATTTCATAGATAGTCTATATGTTTAGATAAGAGTGGAAGAAAAAATTTTAATAGTGATTATATATGTTGATTGTGGATTTGTGGGGAGTTATGTGTATATGTATGTATGGTTTTAAATTTATTTTTAGTTGTAAAATACACATAAAATTTACCATCTGTAGCCATTTTTATGCGTATGGTTCTGTAGTGTTAAGTATATACACATTATGGTGTAATCAATCTTCAGGGTTTTTTCATCTTGCAAAACTGAAACTCTCTATACCCATTGAACAACAACTCATCCCCCTCCCCCCCGCCCAGCCCCTGACAGCCATCATACTGCTTCCATCTCTGTGAGTTTGACTACTCTAGATACCTCATATATGTATTTTTTTATTTTCCATTTATTATCATAGTCCTAAGTTATTTAGATCATCAGAAAAACTGAGTTAATAAAACAGCTTTTGAAATATGACCCATTTTGAAATTTAAGGTACTCTGTGTATGTGTTTGTTTTAAATGATTTCTGTTATTTTAGACGTCTCAAGCTGGATCAAAAGACAAAAAGATGGACCAGCCACCTCAAGCCAAGAAGGCAAAAGTGAAGACCAGTACTGTGGACTTGCCAATTGAGAATCAGCTATCATGGCAGATAGACAGAGAGATGCTCAACTTGTACATTGAAAATGAGGTGGTTATTTAAAGTTTCTTAGAACAGTGAGCTTACCAATCAATGTGACAGTAGTCTTTAGACTCTACCTAGTGTCCTTTATGTGTTTTTAGTTCTTTGAATTTAAAGAAAATAATTTAGACTTTTGAGTATTGGAAAAGTTTTAAGTTATAGATCCCGTGGTATGCCTGAATTCTTTTATGGTGATACTAATACGATGTCTGTATTTCTGGAAGCTCTGTTAGGAGATCTTTGACATAATATCTTTGGTGTAGGAGAGATATTGTTCATTTTTGGGTGTGTGTTTGTTCACTAGAGGTTGGGATGTTTCAGGTGGTGGTTCACGGAAGCTAACCAGTAAGAGAAACCACTAGCATTAGTGGTAGCACTATTTTGCTTGTAAGTTCCTTCCCTGTTGCCAGTCAGTATGTGAATACAGTAACTGTTATGGTAAGTGATGCAAGTTTGGGACCCTGGAGCACATTTATTGAATTAATTGTCTCTGTGAGGTTTCTTTCCATGTATTCACTGGATCTTAGAATAGTTTCGTTTTACAGAACCTTTAGCATTTATACTGTATGAATAAATTTTATTTTACTTGGTCCTCCATAGTAAATAATAACAGTGGAGTATGTCACCTTGTGACATTGAACCAATAGTTTCTTAAAGTTCTCTTGTCTTAAATTCTTTTCTTATTTTTGCTTCTGAGTGTCTGCAACTTTATATTTCTGTTGCTTTTTTCTCTAAGACCACCCACAAAACTCTCACTTCTTTTTTTTTTTTGTCTTTTTGTCTTTTTCCGTGTCCGGCAACGGATTGCAACCCTCAGTGTTGCCCCTGCACCGGACCGGGGACCGGCAACGGGATTGCAACCCTCGGTGTTGCTCCCGCACCTCGCTCAGCCAGTGAGCGGGAACCGGTCTGTAGGTGGGATCCGAACCCTCCGGCGGGAGCGCCGCCGCGCTTCCCAAGCGGCGCACTATCCAGTGCGCCACCGGGCTGGCCAAAACTCTCACTTCTTGATCTTCAAAATTTGTCAAGGACTACCAGCTCTGCTTTGTTAGGTGACTCGCAGAACTGAAAAGATTTAGGATTCTCTACTTTAATAATTATATTACTTAGTATTTGAGAGGAAATTGTCTAGTTGTCTTAATGTCTAATTAATTTATACTATTTTTAGGGTAAGATGATCATGCAGGATAAACTGGAGAAGGAGCGGAATGATGCTAAGAACGCAGTGGAAGAATATGTGTATGAAATGAGAGACAAACTTAGTGGTGAATATGAGAAGTTTGTGAGTGAAGATGTAAGTGTGTCACAATGTGCCTGGTTACTGTGTATCTTCTAGAAGCATCTTAAATGTGTTAGAAGGGAAGCCTGCGTCTATATGTGTATGGTAAAATTTTTAAAAATGCACTTTTTTGGGGAAAAAAAGTTTTATTTTGTATTTATTAGTGCAGTGTTCCCCAAAGATTAGTCTTGTGCATCATTTTCACCTCACTTTTTGAGTTCTTTTTGACACGTTTGAATGCTATTTACCTAGTATTTTTCTTTAAGTCAGCTCCCTTTTTCCTGATGTTTATTTTAATTCGCCTACTTTTAAATGCAGTTTTTGATTCTGAAATTTTCAAACATACCCAAAGTCCCCTATAGCAGAGAGAATAATGTGATAAAACTCCCTATACCTATCAAGCAAAACATTTGCCAGTCTTGTTTCTGTCTTCCATCTCTTACTCCCCCTGTATTTTAAAACAAATCCCAGATATATGATTGCAGCCTATGCCTGTAGCTGCACTGGTGATTCAACTGATTTTAGATTGATGTAATTAGAATATTTTCTTTATCTTTAGGATCGTAACAGTTTTACCTTGAAACTAGAAGATACTGAAAATTGGTTATATGAGGATGGAGAAGACCAGCCAAAGCAAGTTTATGTTGATAAATTGGCTGAATTAAAAGTAAGTGACTCTTGAGAATAGGATTATCCTGAACCCTTGTGGTAGCTTTCAGTGAGAGTAGTGTAAAATTGAGAGGAAATCTCTTGTCAGGTAAAGAAGGCAGAGTGAAAATGGTGTTTGTAGAACTATATACCCTTTATGACTTAAGTTCATTAACATTCTTACTTTTAGAACCTCATAATAACAATATAATTTTTCTAAAAATTGAGTTTAAACTACAACATTTCCCTTAATTGGAGATACAGTGTATTCTTGGTGTCAAGAGATACAAAGACTAGCAAGGCACCTGCATTGCAATTGGGCAGGGCTGTGTATATAATTTTGATTCTTGGTAAAAGCAAAGCATCCGGTTTTATATTTAAAGAAGCTGATATTAAACCTTGGGGTTAAAAATACAAAGAATTATCTAAAGTTGAGAGGCCTTTTGTTTGGAAAGGGTGCAGATGCACAAGAATGAACTTCTCACATTTCCCTTTAGTTTAGGTCTGGGTTACTTGGTTTCTTGTGGAACTGGGCCATTATGACTACCCTCTTAAGTAGAATTGCTCAAGGACCGTGCCTGCAGTTTAATAATATTATGGTAATAATAATAATATCACAGTAAGAGTCTCTGTGAGGTTGTTCCCATTGTGTATTGTGTTCTTTGTTTTACTTTTCATTCTGGGAGATGTCAAACACATGAAAGTAGAGAGACTAATAACTTCAGCTGTTGGCATTTTATAGCCAATTTATTTCATTTCTGTTCCTTCCCACTCCCAGTTATTTGAAGCAAGTCCCTCATGTTATATTTAATCCAAAAATATTTTAATATGTATTTAAAAGAAAATATAGCCTCGTGTTTTGCTATTATCACACCTAAAAATAATTTCTTAATATTACTGTAGTATTCAGTTTTAAAGTTCTACTTGTTTCATAAATGATTATCTTTTAGTTTGTTTGAATCACTATCCAAAAAAGGCTTATACATTTCATTGATATGTCTCTTAAATCTATGTCTGTAATTCTTCTTCCATCAATTTTTCCCATTTCCTTGTTTATTTTATGAGGAAACTGGGTCATTTGTCCTGTAGGATTTCCTCCAGTCTGGATTTTGCTGATTTTCATCTCCATGGTGGTGTTTAACATTATCTGGTCAATTTATGGTTAGATCTAGAGGCAGATTCAGGTGTTTTTGAACTGTGTTTTTAAAATTAGGCCTTGGGGTGGCCCGGTGGCGCACTGCTACAGTGCGCCGCTTGGGAGCATGGCAGCGCTCCCACCGAGGGTTCGGATCCCACATACAGACCGGCCGCTCACTGGCTGAGCGAGGTGTGGGTGCAACACCGAGGGTTGCGATCCCGTTGCCGGTCCTGGTCCGGTACGGGCTCGACACTGAGGGTTGCGATCCGTTGCCGGTCACGAAAAAAAAAAAAAATTAGGCCTTGGGTGACAAGTTTAAGTGACTCCACAATGGAACAGTATTAAGGCATCCTCTCATATCCATCATAAGGCAGCTTTATATTTTCAAAGGGCTGGAGAAACTTTAACTTCTTACATGTATCACACGGAGATTAAATGTGCTTTATTTTAATACATAATCAATTGTAGTAATAGTAGAAATGTTACAACTCTGATAATTTAAGCTGCTCCATGAAGAATTTGTGTATTCTTTATTCTGTTAAGAATTTAGGTCAACCTATTAAGATGAGGTTTCAGGAATCTGAAGAAAGACCAAAATTATTTGAAGAACTAGGAAAACAAATCCAACAGTACATGAAAGTAATCAGTTCTTTCAAAAACAAGGTATCTATTTTGTTTTTCCTTTTCCCTACTCTTGTTTTGGTAGAATTAAAATTTGAGACATTTACATAGTAGTTTTTCTTTTGTTCCTTTAACTGTTGTTTAGTAATGTTTTCATTTGATATTAATGTAATATGTAATGCTTTATGGAATCTTACTAAGAACTAGAGGATTTGCTGCTTCTTTTTAATAGGTATTCAGTTTCTTTTTCCTGCTGTGAAATGCTTCATCAGTGTTTGACTTAACATGCTCTATCCTAGTTTTTCTGAGAACACGTTAGGTGTGTAATTTGTTTTTGTTTTTGTTTTGGTGGTTGGCTCGTTGGGGGAGCCAAACCCAGCATGTTTGTTCCACAGATGTAGGACCATCTGAGCAGTAAACTACTTAATTTTGAACACTATATGATATATACTCCATAAATATATTCTGTCATTGAATCCACATGGTACCCTTCTGAAGCAGGTGTTTGTATCAACATTTATAGATAACGCCTAGCTTCTTTAAGCCTTACTTTCCTTAAGCAACGCCCAGGGTTACTAAGTTGAGAGAGCTGGGAATTCAGTCTTAAGTCTGACTCTCAAAGTTTGTGTTCTAACCATTCCACTGTAGTTCCTGGCTCTTGATGTATTGTTGGTGTAAGAAACTTTTGTGAGTAATAAATTGGGCTTTGTCGTTGTTTTTTTAAAAATTTTGCTTTTGCAAGGCCTCCTTTTAAAAATTGTATTTGTTATTATTTTAGTTCCAAACTAGCATGCCTACCCCTCAGCTTTCATATCTAATGAAATATAATTATTTTGCATTGTGAAATTATCTTCATGAGATTTTGTGTAAAGCATGTGCACTTATTTATACTGTTGAAGACTTTCAGTTACCAACTTATGTATTTTCTTGGTCTTTAAATCTATTTCCTGAGTGTTCTAAAAATTGGGGTTGTGTTTCCTTTCTTAAATATTAAATATCTATTTAGATTGTGAAGCTAAATGTGCTTTATTTTTTGAAAGATCGTAAGATTTTGAAAGATGATGAAGAACTAGAGAATATTTGGGGAGGGAGATTATCATTCTTTGACACTTGTTTGACTACTTGCTGTTGCAGGAGGACCAGTATGACCATTTGGATGCTGCTGACATTATGAAGGTAGAAAAAAGCACAAATGAGGCGATGGAGTGGATGAACAACAAACTGAATCTACAGAACAAGCAGAGTCCGACAATGGATCCAGTTGTCAAGGCAAAAGAGATTGAAGCTAAAATTAAGGTAATTTATGACTTTAAATATTTAATGGTCTTTTTTTGTCAGCCTCATTATTAATAGTCCTCAAGTGACATTTAGGAGGAAACTTTATTATTACATCTTAGCTTCCAGGTTGGGGATTGGGTGGGAGAGGGCGGATTTTGGTTTGGTATGTCATGTATAATCTGTTAATTTATAAGAAACTACAATTTTCTCTTACCGTTCTAGGAGCTGACAAGTATTTGTAGCCCTGTAATTTCAAAGCCCAAACCTAAAGTGGAACCTCCAAAAGAGGAACAAAAAAATGCAGAGCAGAATGGACCAGTGGATGGACAAGGAGACAACCCAGGCCCTCAGGCTGCTGAGCAGGGTACAGACACAGCTGTGCCTTCAGATTCAGACAGGAAGCTTCCTGAAATGGACATTGATTGATTCCAACACTTGTTTATATTAAAGCAGACTATTATAAAGCTTTAAGTTGTCAACTTTGTTCTAAATATCAATTAGAGCAAGTGAATACTGGAGATTTCTTAGTCAGTTTTTAGGGGATTTCGGGGGAGGGTACATAGGTAATGTATGGAGCATTTTGACTTCTAAATAGTTAGATACAGAAATTAAGTGCATTGTAACTTTTTCATAATGGTACTATTTAGAAGCCCAGTTAGTCTTACTGAGCTTATGCTTCACTCCTTTTATGTTTAATCATGCTTCCTCAAGAATAAGTTTGTTTTGGAAAGTTGAGCTGTATGGCAAAAGCTATAACTGGCTATCAAGCAGACTTTTTGTTATGACGAATATGGCAGGAGCTCTAATTGTGCTTCAAAAATCTGTTGTGGAGATTGCCACAAAGACTCCCTGCCTGGTGTGGGGATGGTGGTGGGGTCTCCCTCTATTTCTGAGGGCTAGAGCATGGCATGGCATGGATTAACATAGCAGAGCAACAAAGGTGTGATGCTCTGAGCTTCTTCACACTGCACCTCCACTCTCAACCCTGTTATCTTCTCCCCCCCTCCCAATAAAAGAGCTCCCATCATCAATGCTATGTGCTGCTCTTGGGAAAATAGGCCCCTTTGCCTGCAGCAAGTCATTAACTGAGGATTTTAGACCTGGAGGCTGTTCCTGAAAGTATGTTCACCAATAACCCCAAGCATGAATGTCTGAATTTTCTCTTCAGAAGGTTAGAATTGGGTAGATGTATTGTTGGATATAGGCATGGTAAATCTGACTGAGGAATTGATCCTTGTTAATTATGGCGTAAAGATTTGTATCTTGGCCTGTTTATTCAGGTGGGAGATGTTCTGTGTAAATTCAAGGTATAGCTTGAACTCCTAGGACAAGAATTAAAAGTTCTTTAGCTCATTCACAATCACTTGTGTTAAGTATTAATATCTGTCATGAGTATGCCAATTTGTACATGTTAAACAGCTGACAGATCATACAAAGAACTGAGATGCACTGGATTGTACTGGATGAGTCTGAAATAAGTGTTAAAGAAGTATGGTGCCTGATGTTACAGCAACACCTCATTCTTAACTGCAGTGAATGTCAGGTGCACCAAAGCATTCCTCTGACTGCTCTTTGGGGGCAGTGTTGGTAGGACTGAGGCATTTTGGAAACTCCAAGGAAAGGAAGCCTGTATTAGAGGCCAGAGTTGGTACCTGCCTTAGAAACTGTTTAAAGCTTTGTTGGTTATGTTTTGGATCTTTGTAATAATTGATATTCTGTATAACGGAGTGCCTCTCTGTTAATTTTGGCCTGTTGTTAGAAATAAGATTATATCTTGTATAGTTAGAATAAATGTCTGTCCATCTTTACACTGAAAATTTTAGAGTGTTACAAGCTCTAAAGTACTGTAGAGAACAATTGCTTTGAGAGGAGGAAGGTGGAAGTATATTTATGTTGGTGTGTAAGCATGCCGGAAGCCTCACAACACCAGAACTTGAGCCCTGTTTGTAGAGCATCCTCTGTTCATTCTCTCTACCTGTCATGCTTCAAAAGTTCCAGCTGGCCTGCCGTGAGGCCAATAGCTATTTTGAAGTACTGGCTGCAGGATTAAGCCAACTCTTATGCAACTGACTCAATCCTTAATGGCCATTTCTTCTAAAGAGTTTTTTTGTGTGTTGGGGGGGAAAGGGTGTGGGTGTTGGGATGGGGATGAATTTGAAGTTTAAAGTTAAAACTAGAAAGACAGTGATGTGGTCTGCTTGCTCTCTGCTTAGACAGGCTTTAAGACCAATTGGGTTTACATGAAAGCCAGGCCAGAGAGTGATAATTGATGACTTGTGTGCATACAAGCATTTATTCGGGTTAGTTATCCAAATTGGTTTGTTAAAAGCTCCAGGTCACGTTCTTACACTAAGAAAAATATTCAGTAAACATGAGACAAATTTAGGAAAACTAATAAAAGGAACCTGTCTTACACTCAAAGCAATGGATTCCTTAATTTTGTAGTGAAGGCTGGTGTGTGTGTGTGTGTGTGTGTGTGTGCGCGCGCGTGTGTGTATGTGTGTGTGTGTGTGTGTGCGTGCGTGCGTGTGTGTTTTCAGTAAAAACTTTTTCCAGAGGTAGGCATCTTCTTAGCTAAATTCCAGTTAACTTCTCTTGGAGACATCCAGTCTGAAGAACTATAACTGAAGCACTGCCCTCTAGGTGACAAGAAGTTGTTCTGTCTGTACTCATTCTCCCCTGCTGAGTCTTGACCCTGGTCCTCTGTGCTAGGAGCAGGTTACCTGCCAGCGCCTTACCGGCCTCTTCCAGTTATGTGTCTGAGAAACATGTCTGTAGTAAGTTTGGTTTCCTCCTGAGCCTCTGTCTTTGGGAGAAGAGTGGTCCCCTGGTAATGTGGGACCAGCCAGCTAGTGATCAGCTAAAGAGTGCAGATGTTACATAGGAGTAATGGGATCACCTAGAAAGAATAACAGCCCTGTTTACCCAGGGAGGGGTACCAGTGTCCCTGCATGTTACTGCAGAAGAGGGTGTTGGGGGCAAAGCAAAGGCTGGTGTGAAGGTTTTATAATGGGGCAGTTTCAGTTTAATGTGTGAACTTTTCTTTTAGACCTTTTGTGTGGTTGGTGAGGATTCAAGCGGAGGTATTAGATTGGTGGCATTTGGAATGTTTTTCAAGCATAAAAGTTATTTTTATAGGGGATCTGTTAGAGGTGATAGAAAAGGCCAAGAGATTGGGGTTCTGTTGTAGGGAACTGGAAAATATTTAGATTTCTTAACCTGAGAGTGACAGGATGTTTTAGGAAGGCTCATAATGATGTGTGCAGTATGAGTGGGGCCTGGGGAAGTTAGAGGTAGTGAGACTTTAAAAATAAGCCATGCTTAGGGGAGGAGCCAAGTGAAAGAGGGAATGGCTGGTCTTGGTATGTGGAGGAAGCGGGAAGATTCAAGCGCGGCCCCAACTCAAAGCTTTTAGAAGTTGGGGCGGTTGTTATCGTTTGTGGGGTAGTGACAAGGCAATGTGAGGCAGGTTTCAGGGGCCTGGTTTTGTTTCTTGATCAGGCTTTTGATAGTACACTTTTCTGTACATTTGATCTATTTCAAACATAAAGGTGTCTTACATTTTAACGTGAGGCATATATGTTATAAAAAGTACGGCCTCCCATGTTTGGAAAGAACATGAACTGTGTTTGCATAAAAAGGTCAGAAAGATGTTTCCAAATGAAGTGGTTTCTTCTTCTGGGTGGGTTTGTGGGTGGTTTCTCTTTGTATATTTTTGCTTGTTTGTGTTTTCTAAGATTTCTGTGATCATTTAGGAATTTTATAATAAAAAATTAGAAGTGTATTTTTAAAAGAATGGCTCCAAAATTTCAAACCTGGCATAAAAGATGTGATTGGACATGTAGAGCTTCACATCTGTTGGAGTCACTGGAGATGTTGGTGGGAATTTGGATAAGATTGCGAGGTTGTACAGGATGGAGCTGAGAGACATTGAAGCTCCAGGTGGGCGTGAAAGAGTTTCGGGGTTGGAGGTGTGTTCCTGGCTTAGGGAATGACAGGATGTATTAGGAAGAGGGAGGAAGTAGAAGCTCTGAAACAAGGAGCTTCCAGAGATGTATAAGGCACGTTGTGAAGAGGGGAGTTTGAGGTGTGAGAAGTGGCCATCGTCAGCTGGGTGGGAGCTGGGTGGGCTTATGGGGCTTGAGTTGAGGACACAGGTGCTGAGGACTTGGCCAAGAAGCTTGGCTTGGTTGAAATGAGGGATCAGTCTGCAGAGGTCCCCACAGTCCTGTGTATAAATGGGGATGGTTCCCACCAGTTATCTGGAGACCATGAGAGTCTTGAAGTCTTGCACTTACCAGTGTATTCCTTCTCCCTTGGCTATGGCTGGGGCATCCCTGGTACATGACCCTTAAACCTTGTGAACTGAATACTGCTGTTTGGAGTAGATGCTGCAAAAAGTGTGGAAAGGAAAGAAGTGGCCTCTTAAGTATGAATCTAGGAGGCAAAATGGAAAAAATGGCCAAGTTGAGGTAGGAGCAACACATGTGAGGATGAAAGAGGGACCAGGGAAGGGAAGACCTCAGAGGATGTGGAAGAAATGTAGAATGCTTCCCAGATCTGCCAGATATCCACGGGCAAGTGCTAGGCTAATCCTGACCTTGTCACTCCAGTTTCGGCACAGGCTGCCAGGACAGGGAGAATAGGGGGAATATTTACTACTCCTACTTCCTCAGTGGGATTTGCCAGGTTCAAGCACAACACACAAAAGAATATGGGAAGCTGTGTTTGCCTTGGGCCTTTTCACTAGTTGTGTCTGGGTTTACATCTTTCGATGGCCAACTGGAATGTTAGATTTGGAGTCCTTGATCAATGGAGGGAGGGAGAGCACTTAAATTACTTATCACTAGTTACCAGCTGCTTACCCATCACATACTGGAGATCTCAAATTGTTTTTTCTATATGCACTTTAAAACTTATTTTAAAATATACTGGTCTATTTAGACTAGAAATACCTAATGCTTGGGGAAGAGAATGCTGGAAACACTCTGAAGATCTACAGTGGCTCAGCTTCCAGTATGTAAATCCCAGCAAAACATTTCTTCCTTTTTTTTTTTTGTCTTTTTTTGTGTCCGGTAACGGATCGCAACCCTCAGTGTCGCGCCCGTACCGGACCGGGGACCGGCAACGGGATCACAACACTCGGCGCTGCACCCGCACCTCGCTCAGCCAGTGAGTGGGAACCGGTCTGTATGTGGGATCCGAACCCCCGGAGGGAGCGCCGCCATGCTTCCCAAGCGGCGCACTGCAGCAGTGCGCCACCGGGCCAGCCCCCCAGCAAAACATTTCTGATGATGAGCCAGATCAGTAGATGTTCCAGAAGAGGGAGACCCCTCAATGGTAGAGTATCTTTCAGCAGTGCCAGTGTGGAGGTTTCTAGGATCTATGTGAGGTTACCATGAGGACCAGGTGAGCTGCATGGGATAGGAAGATTGAAAAGGCCCCTGCAGTGGTAAGGAAAGCCCCAGGCTGGGTGAAGGGCCTTTCCTCAGTGACTGGTCTATTTTACATCCTACAGCTGAGGGACACACTCTCCCTAATTTATAACTGCCTCCCTGCAGGCTGGCATGAAGCAAGGAATGGAGAAGCTGTTCAGTGAATACCTAGGTGCAGAAATGCAATATTTCAACGAAGAGAAAACAACATCAGAGCTTTTGAAATCATCTTATCCAACCCTCCACTTACGATATGAGGGAAGGGCCGAATCTCACAAAGCAGGTGGATGGCAGAGCCAGGAATCCTGACACCAGTCGTTTAGAAGAGTGACAGTCTTGTGGAAAGTCATATGTGGCTAGAATATAGGGCTTTTGCCTTTCAAAAATTTGCCCTGAATGGTAGCATCATTTGGGATAGCACTCCCTAATTTGGTCTTGTGTGAGCTGCAATGTAGTTGCTGCCACTTGGGGGCACCATTGCCTTTCCTTTCCCTCCATGGCTGGCCTGCAGATCAGAATCAGCGCGCAGTTGAGACTTCATGAGGAATCCCAGAAGGAAGAAGTTTGGAGAATACAGTCAGCCTTCTCCTCTCCTTCAGGGTAGCTCAAAGCAAAATAGGTGTGATTTAACAGAGGCCTCAAGCTAGAAAGTATAGGTATTTGTTACTAACCCCTTAGGTCCTTACCAACCAAAATGTGGCATCACTAAAGTTTTAAAAGAAGAATCGTGGACTGATCCCAGACCTTGCGTAGATACCCGGCCCAGTGCTTCTCAAATTCACCTGGAGATCATGTTAAGATGCAGATTCTGGCTGGCCAGTTGGCTCAGTTGGTTAGAGAAGAGCCTTGAAACACCATGGTCAAGGGTTCAGATCCCTGTACCTGCCAGCTGCTAATAGGAAAAAACAAAAACAAAAAACAGATTCTGATTCAGCATGTCAGAATGGGGCTTAAGAGTGTCCATTTCTAACAAGCTCCTAGGTGATGCTGATCGTTTGACTCAGGCGTGATCCCATTAGTAGCCCCAGAAAGGGGCAGGGACAAGACACTGGACTCTGTACAGGGTAGGGGCCTGTAGCTGTGGATAGAGACTCCCAGGAAGCAACTGTTTGACTGAATTCTGGGTATCTGCTGCAGAGAAGTGAGGAACTGCTTCAGAGTGCTCAGGTTAGATGTGAGCCTCCTGACACCCAGTTTAGTGTCCTTCCCATACCCCATGGCAGGGAGGCCAGTCCTGAGTGGCATGAAAAGGATAAGATTTCCTGGTGTATGAGGGTTTCAGGCATTGTCCCCCTCCATCTCTTAAAGAGGATTTTCTCCTGGCATCAACCAACCTCTACAAGTTCCATCTTGACAGCTTGTTTTCCAGATTTCTGTAATACCAAGCAGGAGAATGGGCAGGGAGGAAGGGGTGGGAGGAATCTCGCTGTGGATCAAGTCCTGGGCTCTCCTTGGAGATAAAGCAGTGGCTCAAGTGTACATGAATCCCCTGGGGGCTTGTGAAACACAGATTCCTGGGCCCAGCCTCGGTTTCCAATTCAGAGGGCTGCAGCTGGGTCCTAGAGTTGTCATTTCTAACAAGTTCCAGGTGATGCCGATGCTTCTGGGGCTAGGGAATCTGGGCAAGGGGTAAAGGAGAAATAGCTGAGGCTGTTGATCCACATGGGAATGGCTGGGGGAGACAGTGGTGCTGGGCGGGAGGCGACGGGGGAGAGGCGTGTGTGTGACGTGAGGAGTGGAAGAGAGGAAGGTTCAGTGGCCCTTAAGAAATGCCAAGGAAAGCTTGGAATTTCTTTGAAACTGTTTCTGACTGCAGGACTTTGTGTCTCTGATTACTATATCCAGTTTACCCTGGCCCCAGGGATGATAAGGGCTACATGAATTTGCCCTAAATTTTGGTCAGTATGTGCGAGGCTCCTCCTCTCGGTGACGGGTCTTTGGCTTATCTCCCGGTGCTTCTTCCTTCCCTGGCCTTAGTGGGAGGTGAGATTGTGACTTTTTTGGGTGTGTCTTTCTCCTGGTGAGGCTGAAAGCTTCTGGTCAGGGTGGAGAAGCATTTGCTGAGTTGAGCTCCCTTCTCTAATTGAGCCCACAGCCTAGCTTCAGTATGTACCCCTGTCCACCTCTCCTCAAACTGGAGGGTAGCTCTGTGGCTTGGAGGGGTCCTCATGGTCCTAGGGAAAGGCCTTGGGGTCTCCTGTGTTCCCAGGTAAGACATCCATGTCAAGCAATTCCCATTAAATCAGATTCAACACTTCAGCCTGCTCCACACAGCTTTAAAGGCACTTTAAAAATAAGCCCTAAATTGGAGTTGTAGGGTTAAGTGACTATGCCAATTGTCTGGTTGGGCAGTTCATAACTAAAGCCAAAATGTTTCGTTATTTTAGTGATACTAAGTTTCCACTTGTATTGTCAGGGCTAGGGCTTAGGGCCCACAGACCCTTCACACCCATTGTACAGACTGGGTCAGACACAGACCCCTCAGATGCCAGGCTGGAGTCCATGCTTAGGTAATTGGGAAAGATCCTGGGAGCCGTTAGCAAGTGACACGAGCTTAGTCCTCAGCTTCCTCAGCAACGGCAACAGTGGTGGCTGCCTTCTCGGGGCATCCCGGGGGCAATGGCAGCAACAGCTTGCAGCAATAGCCTCCAGCAGCAGTAGTAGCCTCCCCATGGATCAGAGCCACTCATCCTTTATACGTAAGACCATAACCCAGGACAGCTGGGTGCACACGTGCAATTACATTAGACAATAACCAAGGAACACCTGGGTGCACGTGCATATTTACATCAAATACTCGGCAAGATTCTGAACATCTGAGGGGCCCTGACCATTTTCCTTCACTTTCCCTACAGGAGCTAATTCATCAAACAGCACTATCTGTTAATGAAATTGCTTCCTGTTAATTCAAACTTACAAAATGAATGGCTGCCAACAATCTGGCATGGCTGTGATGGCACCCACACACCCCAGGAATGGGCTGCCAGTGGAGGACTTCACCTGGGAACTGTAGACTTTCTGGCCTCAAGTACCATGGCAACCTTCAGAGAGGACCTGGCGGGTACAACAAATGGGGAGCCCACCTTCATTTGTTGGCTTGTTTGTCCCTTCCATAAACATTCTCTGAGCAGCCATGGAGCTCTGCCCGGCCTGGAGATACAAATATCAACAGGGCCCACAGCTGTCTTCTGCAGCTCTTAGTCTACATTTGTGGGGTCTACAAATAAGTAGATAATTAACAATCAACGTGTAGGGGTAGTGATAGAGAGAAGCGCAGGGAGCTATGGAGCAGCCCGAAGATGCGAGCCAGGGTGTGGAGGTGTCGGCTGAATGTGTGAGTCAAGAGAGGGTTTGGTGAGGGAGCTGGAGACGGGGCAGCTTGACCACAGGCATGTGGGGGCGGAAAGCTCAGGGCAGGGAATGGCCAGAGGTAAGGCTGACAAGATAGCAGCCAGGGCCAGCAGCTCAGATGCAGTCAGTGGGTGGAGTCACAGAAAACCCTCCCCTCCTCTTTTGGCAGCTGCCACTTCATATAGGGGTTGGGAAGATGTTGCTCTTGGGAAAGGAGGCCTTCTGAAACTGAAGATGATAAACGCCATCAGAGATGGGGTGGTGGTAAGCAAGGTCAGGTTACAGGAAAGTCCAAGGGTTCCCTGGGAGGGTCTATATAGCAGGGAAGAATCTGGCTTCATGATTCAGAAGAGAGGAGGAAGGTGTTCTTACTCTGGCCCCTGTAGCTCGAGGGCAGCTGGTGTGTGCATGGAGAGAGATGGCCCCAAGTCTCAAGGCCTTGGCCCTGGCACCTTTGCTGGGGGTGCTCCTGCCTGCTTGTGGAACACTTGAATAGGCAGGATAGAGGGCCAGGTAGTTCAGCATGGCCATTTGTCCAAATTCCTCCTTTTTATAAGGACAACAGTCATACTGGATTAGGGCTCACCCTAATGATCTCATTTTAACTTGATTAACTCTAAAGACTCTGAATAAGACCCCATTCTGAGATATTGGGGGTTAGGACTTTAACATGTCTTTTTCAGGGGACACAACACAACCTATTGTGTGTGGGTTTTTCGGGGACTTCCAGGCACACATGCTCATACAGGGCGTGGTGGCTGATGGTTTACTGGGTCGCCTGAACGGGTCCAGCAACTGACCTGTCTGGAAGGGGCTCTCTGTCACCCCACCTCCACACCCCCTTGTCCTCAATGGGCAGTGGTGTGAAGGGTTCGGGAACAGGGCTGGCTGCACAGCTGGCTTCCTGGAGATCCCACTGTGGGCAGCCTGGATAGTTCCGGGAGCCAGGTAGACCCTGTATGCAAATTACATCCACACGTACATGAACCCCCTTCCTATTTGGCCTGTATAAACGTGCAAGAGTCAGGCTGATTTGGGTTCTGGGATGGTGGGAAGGGCCCAGTCTGCTGGTCCAGGTGTGTCACCTATAGTATAAACCCTGGAGGGCAGGGGCTGATGACCCCTTTTGCCTCTACTCCAGGACTGGGGTTTTCTGGGGTGAGCCCCAGGTGGTCTGCTCTCTGCTGCACATTTTGCCAGGGCCTATGACTCCTGTTCTTTTCTGCATGTTGTTCAGTGGAGTTGCAGAGGAATTACCAGGACATCAAGTCTACAATGTAGCCTTGGCTTCAGAAACGTAGGACTGGGGTTTTCTGGGGTGAGCCCCAGGTGGTCTGCTCTCTGCTGCACATTTTGCCAGGACCTATGACTCCTGTTCTTTTCTGCATGTTGTTCAGTGGAGTTGCAGAGGAATTACCAGGACATCAAGTCTACAATGTAGCCTTGGCTTCAGAAACGTGGCTCAAAATGGCAACAACTGAATTTCAGATGTAGATCTCGCTGCATTTAACATTTATGAGTGGCAATAAAAGGGAAGGTTGGAATTGTATCCGCAGTTCCCAACCACAAGCTGTAATTTTACACACTCAAACATCTGTTTTAAGATCATAGCAGAGAGTATTGGGCAATTGGCTCCCTTTTGTCCTGGACCTATCAGTTAGGCCCCATCAACTTTATTATAAATTCTCAGGGATTTATTAGTAAACAACATTTGGGGAGTCTGATGCCACCACACCGTAGCCAGGGAGCTTGAAGTGTCTGAGCTTGGGCTTACTTCGCAGCGCTTTCCTGGGCAGCCAGGAAGCCCATAACCCAGGGAGCATCTTCTTTGCAAGGAACCTCGGGGCAGGACATGGGGGAAGAGAAGCTAGAAGGCACAGCTCCCCGGGAAGGAGGCAGGAAGGAGTGGTTCCCACAGCCTGATCACCCCTGGGGGGCTGGATCCTGAGAGAATGGGAGCACAGACATCTGGTGGGGCCTCCTGGAGGCTGAGGCAAAAGGTGGATGGCTTTGGGCCTGGACAGTGCTGACTTCCATCCTGGCTTCCCCACACATGTGCTGGGTGATGAGGGGCAAGGTCTTGAAGTATTCTGTGCCTCAGTTTCCTTGTCTGTAAGATAAAGATGATGGTACTAGTCCTATGTCCTGGGTGACTGTGAAGATGAATGAGAACGTGTGTGAGGGCTCAGCACTGTGGGGGCACATGGAGAGCCCCCAGCAGAGGGATATCAGTACCAGGGAAATGAAGCGAGAGGGCTGAACCAAGAGCTGGGGGAGCAGGTGGCTGTCCAGGGAGCACTTGGGTCCTGCGGGCTGGTGGGTGGACAGTGCTCACCCATGGTTCATTGGGCTTCCTTCCTCACGCAGGTGTGGGCCTGTCGGGAGGGGCAAGTCGCTGACTGCACCCTGCTGTCTGGGCTGGGGAGGGGCCAGTATCCCTGCTCTGCATGGCCCCTGCTAGCTC
Source organism: Galeopterus variegatus (assembly GCF_000696425.1). Lineage (NCBI taxonomy): Eukaryota > Metazoa > Chordata > Mammalia > Dermoptera > Cynocephalidae > Galeopterus > Galeopterus variegatus. The sequence goes on along the minus strand of NW_007732056.1, from coordinate 35,286 downwards.
TTCTAGCCCTAATTCCAACCCTCAGGTTGTCACGGGGCATCCCTAGCCCTTTTCCAGACCCCTTGTACACCTATGGCCCACCTACCCTGCCTCCACTCCTGCAAGGGCAGAGGTGCTGACAAGGCCTAGTGTGGCCTGCGCTTGGCTGCAGGGGGTCACTGGGCTGGGGGGGCCCTCCTCAACCCCCTTAAAAAGGGCTTGGGTGGGATTCTGGCTGAGCTCACTACCTGTATTCATATGGTGGGGCAGTCACAGGACATGGGGATAAATGGGGAACCCAACAGGTCTGCAGGCTGAGCTCCAGGGTTTGGGGTGAGGGTTTGCTTGGCCTGGGCCTCTCTTTTGGGTCCACTGGCCTTGGCACAGCCTGTCTGGCTGATCTGCTCAGAAGAGTGAAAGCTGGAGCAATTCCTCTGTGGGGTGCATGTCCCAGGATTCCTACTCCCAGCCTGGGCCACAAACAGGCTCAGCTTTCCTCCTTGTGACTTAAAGCTCCAACCTGGCCTCCCTGGGTGGTGGTGGTGGGGTGGGGTGGGGGTGATGAGGAATCCCAGTCTGCCTCAGAGCACCTGAGGGTAATGCGCTCCCAGCAACAAACACACAGAGGGGTTGTGTAGCTCAGCCCTGAGCCCACATCCCTGCTCTCCTGGGACCCAGCCCTGGAGCCTATAATTAACCTCTCTAAACCTCAGCTTCCTGATTTGTGAGCTGGGGATGATGATACAGTCTGACTGCAAGGATTAAACAGAGTAATGTGTGGCAATGCTTAGCACCGCGCCTGGCAACTAGTAAATACTATGTAAACTTTGGCTGCTCTTACTACTCAGGTAAGTAAAACATTGATTGGCATTCAGCGTGAGATAAACCCACCCTGGATCTCTGTTGTAAAAAGGTCCTCTTGATGAGGCATAAGGAATACAGCCTCTGAGTCAGACAGGGCCTGGTTCAAATCTTGCCTCTACCACCTGTGTGGCCTTGGGGAAGTTACCCTTTCTGGGGCTCCATTTCCTCATCTGTAAAATGGACATAAGATCATTACTTACTTCACCGGATCACTGTGAAGATTAAATGAAACATAGTGTCTGGCTTAATAATTCTAAGTTCTATTGTTATTATTAATCGTATAATTCACATTCAAGGGAACAAGCCTTTTATGAGCCTGCTTCTCCACCCCCACATGGGCTTGGCTATGTGAGGAGGGGGATGAGTTGGGGACAGACCCTGTCAGTGTTTGGCACACATGGTAAGGGTGAGCCGAGGCTAAACAGTCCCCTCCAATTTCCCCATGATCAGCACATATCCATGCCATCCTTGCTGTCCGATCGCCCGACTCCAAGCTGCCAACGAAAATCTTGACTCTCGTGGCACAGTCCAAAATGTGGCGTAATTAGCTTTCAGATCCTCCCAGGTCCAGGAGTGAAAAGACATTTTTTGCCCAAAATAGGAAATTAGTGTCAGGAAAGGCTGAGTTGGCAGAGAACTTGTGCCAAATTGTCTGCCAACTGGATTCAGAGACTCCCACTGGCAGGTGGAATGCTGGCTTCATTCCCGAGATGAACCCACGTGTCCCACCCCTCACCCCGGGATGGGCCCAGTGCTATCCTCCGCCATGTGGCTCCCCTGGAGCGGCCGCCCTGGGAGGCTCCAGCTCCTTTCCGTTGGACCCCAGGGGATGGCACGAGACCTCTGTTTTTCATTGACAGTAAGGCTCTGTCTCACGTGATCTCCTCAAAGGCTCTGAGATGTGCCAGGTCCTGGCACATGAGGAAATGATGACTCAGTGTCTGAGGTCCTGCTCCAGCCCACCTTCCACCGAGTGCATCAGAGCACGTCATTCCTCTGGCACAGGGCACACGCACCGGTGGCTTCTCGTGCTCTTCAAGTCAAACCCTCCCTATTCAAGAAGGTCTGGGTCTGGCCTCATCCCTGCCCAATCCTTCCCCCTTCCCTGGCCTGCATTCTCCACAGCCTGCCTTTTGTTCCTTGAACGAGCCCAGGCTGGGTTTTGTGTCAGGGGCTTTTTGTTGCAGTTTCTGCTGCCTGGAAGGCTCATCCCCAGGTAAATCCATGGCTTCATGGCTCCTTCCCTCACTTCCTTCAGGTCTCTTTTCCTCCTCAGAGAGGCTTTCCTTGGTTTCCCTCTGTGAAAATAGCTTCCACCAATCACTTCTCCATCACCCTGTTTGTTTCCTTCATAGGTCTTATCACAAAAGGTGTAGAGTGAGGCGGTTGAGAAAAAGGGCTTAGACACATCTAGAGTCATTGTTCTTGACCCCCTATTTACTGGCTGTGTGACCTCATAGGTCTTATCACAAAAGGTGTAGAGTGAGGCGGTTGAGAAAAAGGGCTTAGACACATCTGGAGTCATTGTTCTTGTCCCCCTATTTACTGGCTGTGTGACCCTGGACAAATTACTTAACCTCTCTGGGCCTCATGGGAAATAGAGATAGTAATTGAACTTTCCTTAAAGATGAGTTAATCCATATAAAATGCCTTCCATAGAGTCAGTGCTCAGGAAATGAGAGCTGTTATTATTATTATCATCATCACAGTCTGTACTTCTCTTGTTTACTGATATGTGGCAGAAACCACATCTGACCTGTTCATTGCTGTACCTCAGTGTCTATGACATGACCAGGGTATCATGGGCACTCAATAAATGCTCATTGAATAACCCAGTGGCGCCAAGCCCATCACAGTGAACAACAGAGCTGGGCCTCAGATGTGGGAGGCTTGCCCCAGGGCCTGAACTGGGTTCATTCCACACTGACATTTCCAGGTCAAAACATTCCAGATCATTTTAACCCAACTACTCTGGTTCAGTTGTATGCCTTCCCACAGGAAAATAATCTATAAAATGAAGGGCGTCCTTCTTTGCCCACTCAAGCCTGGCACTGAGCTCTGCTATAGCAGGAGAGTGTCTTGGTCTCCAGCAGTGGAGGGGAAGTGGGGCCGGGGCAGAAATCAGCCTGGTCCTTCCCTGGTTCTTCACAAAGGTAATCTGTCACTACAAGAGCCACAGTGATGTTCAGGTGGGGAGCGCTGGGCACCATTGGGCCACTCTGTCTTGCCCTTGCCCTCTGGGGGTCTGGAAAAAGGCCTGACCATCCCCCTGGTGTCTCCTCCAGCCCAGCCTGATACAGCAACCCTGGGCTATGAGTGGAGAGTGGCCCTTGGGCAAGGATGGAGGGGACTTTGGAGAGTGGTCCCAGGCCCAGTTTTCCTGAGGGACTAATGGGGGAAGGACCTGGCCAGTAGTGCCTGGTCCCTGTGGGGAGAATGCTAGGAGGTGCTGGCATCTGCCTGTTGTGCAGGAGGTGATACAGGTGGCTGAGCCCACCCTGGCTCCCTAATCTCGGATGGTCCATGTGACCTCAGAGAGCCTCCATTTTGTGTGTAAAATGGATGTAAGAATCCTGTCTTATTCTCTCCTTTCCACCTGCCACACATCTAGGCAGCACCAGGACCTGAGATTCCACAGTTCAGAAAACATCTAGGCAGGCAAGCTGGAGGCACCCACATCTATCCCACTAAGTGGCACTTCTGAAGCCTCCCATGGAAGTGAGGCCGAGCACCTTCTCTTGTCTTCCTCTGGGCGGGGCGCTCCACAGTATTCTGCCCTTTCCCGAGAATTCTCTCTTTGTAGCATCCCGGCCTCCCTTCTCCGGGCAGGAGGGGTGACAGGGTGGATACCTGGCCACGTTTCAGTAAGTACTCCTCAGGTGGCCTAGCTGCTCTTTTTAGAATGTGTGGACATTTCCTCCCAGTATCGAGTTTTGGGGCTCAGCCCAAGTTCCAAAACAGGAAAATTGCTTTTACCATCGTTTACTCTGCTTCATCATGAGATCAAACTGGTCAAGTTACAATTCTTTGGGGTGTGGGGGCGCATGTCCTGCCCCTGGTCTGGCTGGGGTGTCAGAGCATGCAACTACTGAAACACATCATTTACTCTACAAGCATTTACTCAGTACCTGCTATGAGCAAGACACTGTTCCTGCCATCTTGAACATACAGTCCAGTGGCAGAGGGTTTGAGGTGGGCCTTGTTAGGAGCCCGGGGTAGTAGAGCTCAGGCCTTCACCCTTCCCTGTTCCCTCCTTTGCCCCACCCTGAACTAAGTGTCCATGAGGCTTAGGTGCTGCTGGCCTGCTTCCAAGTCTTCTCATTGCTAATGGGGCTGCAGCCTCATTTGTCTGATTTATGTGTAATATTCTCCTGCCTTATACCTTCTCTCAGCAGTTTAATAATGATCCATAAACCTGTCTCCTTGGACTTAGGTTGGGAAGGTCTGTGTCTCTGAGGTCCATTTTGATTTTACAGTTTTTTAAAAGTAACTGGGGGATCTACACTCTGTCCTGCCTGGCACACATTCACACGTGTTTCTCTGATTCTCAACCCCATCAGGAGGCAGTTCCCAGCACAGGCTCTCCAGGTATTTTGTGATTCTCTTGTCTGTTCACGAACAGGCAGAGTCAGGGACTGTGGTAGCATCTGTGGTTGTGTTCATCCCTCTTGCTCCAGGTCCCACCTATTCGGCCTGGCAGGTGCTGTGGGGTCCGCTGCCTCAGGCTGGGCTCGCCTTCCAGCTCTGAAGGACGCTGTCATCTCTCTCTGGAGCCATTTGTTAGGGCACTTCAGGCTCACCCATGTGGCCTTCAGCTCTTGCAGAACCTGGATTCTGTGGGGGGTCCTGCAGCACTGTGGTGTTTGGACGAGAGTGGCTTTCAGGTTTGGAGCTCTCGTCCTCTCCTCCCCTGGACCCAGGTTGAGTCACCAGGGGCAGAGCTTGTCACATCTCCTCTCTCAACACCAGGCTTCATCTCTGGGTTAAGTTCATCATGCCTGGCCCTTTTCCTCTCAGGACAAGTCCTCTCCTGGGAGATGCCCCAATGTCTTGGCAGGTGGATATCTGGGGATCTGTCTTACCAGGCTGCCAAGCCTACTAGTCATAAGCCCAGCCAGGCTCAGCCTGAAACATCTCTCCATACACGTGGTTTTTCCTGGGGGTTGTTTAGAGATGATATTTTTCTTCAAAGGATGTTGAGGGGACTGCAAGATGAAGGTTGCATGTAGGTGTGGGGACAGTCAAGGGAAGACAGAAATGCCCGTGGGTGGTTGGTTCTGGTTTAGTGGACCTCAAATTTCCTAGAAAGAAGCCTAATACTAATTGTCCTAGTGTCATTGGTGTTTTCCAGAGGGGTCTAATGGGTGTACCTGGGAGAATGCTGGGGTTGTTTATCCCCAAGTATATGTACAAGTGGCCCTACACCATTGTATTAGTCAGGGTTCTCCAGAGAGTCAGAACTAAGAGGGTCTCTCTCTCTCTCTCCTCTCTCTCTCTGTATTTATTCACATGTAGTTATATAAGGGGATTTATTAGAGGAATTGGCTCCTATGATTACAGAGACTGAGAAGTCCCACGATAGGCTGGAGAACCAGGGAAGCCAGTAGTGTGGCTTAGTTCAAGTTCAAAGGCTGCAGAACCAGCAAAGTCAATGGCATAATTCTAAGTCTGAGGCCTCAGGCCTAAAAACCTGGTGGTGGTGTGTGTGTGGGGGGGTTCAATGGCATAATTCTAAGTCTGAGGCCTCAGGCCTAAAAACCTGGTGGTGGTGTGTGTGTGTGTGGGGGGGGGTTGGCGGGCTGCTGGTGCAAGTTCCAGAGTCCAAAGTCCAGATAACCTGGCGTTCTGATGTCCAGGGGCAGAAGAAGAGGGTGTCCCAGCTCCAGGAGAGAGAGCGAGAACTCGCCTTTCCTCTGCCGTGTTCTTCAATCTGGGCCCTCAGCTGATTAGACAGCGCCTGAGCACATTGGGTGAGGGTGGGTCTTCCTTACTCAGTCCACTGACTCAAATATCAGTCTTCTGGAATCACCCTCACAAACACACCCAGAAACAGTGCTTTCCCCGTCTCTGGGTAACCGTCACAGCCATCCCTACTCTCTCACACAAGGGAGGAACAAATGAGGGGTTGGTGTCGAGGCTCGGTGTCGAGGCTCAGTCTCGGGCCACTGGGGGCTGACTTCTGGGCTGAGTCATACAGACACTATGTGCTTCCTTTGAGAAAAGGTGCTGGGCCCTTGGCAGTGGAACCCTGATGTCCTTATTCATTATGCATTTATACAATAATTTTTTACTGAGGGTAAACAATGAGCAAAATAGATGCTATGGTTCCTGCCCTCCTGGGGCTTAGATTTCAGTGGGGATGGACATCTAATGTCCATCCATGTGAAAGCATTGCTATAAACTGTGATGAGCGCTGTGAGGAAAGGTGCACAGTAGGGAAGACTTCCTACCTCAGGGATGTGTGTTTAAGCCGGGAACCTGAGGATAACCTTGAGTTTATTCAGCAGGTAGGGTGGGGTGGCGTGTGGGTAAGGAAGAGAGAGAACACGACCTCTGAGACACCTCTCTTCAGCCTAGTCCCCTGTCCAGAGGGGCTTCCTGTGGGAAAGGGTAAGAGGGAGGGGGTAGCAGAGGGGGAAATGGGTGATCCGGGGCCTAATCTACTGCATCACATGTATTGATACCCTGTGTGGCTTTGGGCAAACTCAAGCCCTCTGAGCCTCAGTTTCCTCATCTGTAGAATGAGGCAGTTATCCATGTCTGCCTACCCCACAGGCTGCTGGGGATCCAGTGAAGTCATGCGAGCCCCAGTTACCCAGAATCAGGCAATCTCTGCTTGGTGGATCAGTATCTCTATATTTTTCCAGCCTCATGTGCTGGTCCTAGGGAAGAGAGGATTCAATCTGAGCAGTGATAAAGCTGGTTACGAGGCAGGCTGGCTGGAGAGTGTCCTGGAGCCTCATCTCTGAGAGGAGCTAACATAGCCCTGAGCATGGAAGAAGATGGAGAAGGCCACAAGAGCAGAACAGCTCTGTCTGCATATGTTTGGGAGGAATTACCTTGAGGGACCTCTAAGAGGTAGGGACAGCTTTCTGAGGGGCACAGTTCAGTAACCGCACAGGGTGGCCATACTGCGTGTGCAAGCTTGGCCTGGACCTTAATTTCTCAGGACAGTAGAGGAGGGGTTGTAAATATCATCTTCAGGGCCCTTTGTTTTCTGTTTTTCCTGTCATGGTGCTCAGCTACTCCTCTGATTAGCTGCCAAGAAAATATTCAGCAAATATCAATTTGTAAAGGTCCCAAATGATAGGATAGCCTCACGCCTTGACTTGGCCTTAAGATATGGTGGTAGGGTCTAGAGCTGTGCTGGCCAATATGATAGCCACTAGCCACTGTGGCTATCGAGCCCTTGAAATGTGCCTAGATTGAATTGAGATGCACTGTAAGTGTAAAATACACACTGGATTTTGAAGACTTTGTACAAAAAAAATGTAAACTACCTTATTAAAAATTTTTACACCGAGTACATGTTGAAGTGATACTATTTTAGATATATTGGGTTAAGTAAAATATATTATTAAAATTAATTTTACCTGTTTTCACTTTTTTTGACATGGCTACTAGAAAATTTAAAATTAGATATGGGACTTAATTGTATTTCTATCAGACAGTGCTGGTCTAGAGGCTGAAGGGAAGAAGCACTGTAGTGAAGGGCCTTTCCACCTAAAAGAGTGCTCTCTCCTGCTTTGTTTGGCCATTTGGGTGGCAGCTGCTCTGGGAGGCTGGGCACTCAGTTCGTGGCAGCTGCACATGGGTGGTTTTTCCCTCTCCTGCTTTCTGAGCCTGCTAGGAAACTGTGTTTGGGCCAGGCACTGATGTGGCTGGGGCAGCCAGAAAGTGCTGCGTGAGGACCCCAGACAGAGAACACAATCAGGTCTGCAGAGGAGGTTACTGTATGGGCTTTATTCATAAAGACCCCTCTTCACTAGACTGAGAGCTCTTTAAGGTTGGGGAGCAGCTCATTCATTTCTGGAGCCACAGAACCTAGCATAGATCCTACATGCAGGAGGCTGGTTGGATGGATAGATGGATAGGTGGCAGGATGTTTTTTTGAGGATATAAATGAAAGGCAGAGGCTAAAGAGTGCACCTGGATGAATGGATAGTTGGATGGAGCTCAGAGAGATGGACAGATGGGTGGTTGGGTAGAAACATGGATAAATGAAAGGGTGGATGAAGATAGAGGATGATGAACATGTGGAGGATGGATGAAAGGAGGATGGATGGATGACTGGACGGCTGGATGGATGGATAAAGAGATGGAATGAGTAAAAGGAAGATGGATGATTAGGCGGATAACTGAATGGTGGGTTGATGGAGGATAAAGAAAGGATGAATGAAGGGGTTCATTCCAACATAAGCGTTGGTCAAAGCCTGTCGAGGACGTCACCTCTTCTGGTCAGCACGCAGCACACATCTCTTTCCTCTTTTTGTGTTTTGGACCCAGACATGTCTGAAGCTTCTCCAGGCTTTCACTGGATTCTCTGGAGAGTTCTCACTGCTCTGGCTATGCTAATGAAGTTTCTCTCTCTAATTAGAACTGTCAGCTCCCTGGTGGGCCACCTCTGTCACTTTGGGGTGGGGGAGGCTAGAAGGCTGGGACATGACATGTATGGGGGTGCAGATGATGTGTTTGTTAGACCATGTGTGGGGAATTCTTTGACAAATAAATCATCTTTTTATACAAATATCATGGGAATTTTCCAACTAACCAAGGAATCAAGAGTATGATTGAGAAAGGAAGATAGAGGAGAAAGCGACTCAAGGAATTCTGAGTTAATAGAATAGGGCTGACAAGATGGAAAAGACATTTCTTTTTAGGACATGACCTTCCAGAAAGTTCTTTCTCTGATAGCTCATTCTCTTCTCTCAGCAGTCCTGGGAGGCCACATGGAAAGCCCAAATCTCCTTTGGGGAAAATAAGTCTCAGAGAGAAGAAAGGACTGCCTGGTATCTCTGGATTTGAGTTGTCCGTCCAGAGGTGGCAGGAATGGGTGCTGGGATGGGAAGCTCTTAGTCTCTTTGGTGACAGGGACCCTGAGGGAGTGGAGTGGAGAACGAGTCACTCATTGTCAGCTGGTCAGACTGTATAGCTTCTCAGGGTAGTGGGTGGGGGAGACATGCTAGGTCTGGTTCTTTCGAGGCTCTGAATTTTCTGCATCAGCGAAGGCTTTAATCATTGCGATCAGCAATCAACTCATCACCACTAATTGAATTACATTTCAAGTAGGATTCCTGGAGAGGTTCCATTGCAAATGGCGCAGAAGGACAATTGGAGCTTCTCTGCACAGCACTGCTCATTCTGCACTCTGGGGAGTTGTCTGAATGTGTAATCTGCCAGCCGTACCTCCCTCAGAAAATGTACAAACCTCTCCGTGGCTCCCTTTCCTCTCAGTTTTAGGATAAGAACCACCACATCTCACCCCCAGTACTCTAAGTAGTGCATAGATCATTCCCCACTCCCTTCCCCACCGTGTAATCAGAATAAAACTGGACCTCCTTTCATTAAGACAATCTCAGTACAACTAAGCATTCAGAAGAAACACACAGGGCTCCAAAAACCTTGGTGAGGTTAATGAACGGCTTTGCTGAAGCTTTCCTTAAAGGGACTGCCAACAGGAAGTTATTCAATAAACTTCCTAAATGTTCTCTTCTACCCATTAATCTCCTCAAAGCCTGGATCTTCTAGCAACTTTTCAGAGCTCTGCTTTCTCTTAGAAATGCCCGATCCCCAGGCTGGCTTTCCTACCTGACTACTTCTCTGGCTAAGGCCAAGACCTTTTAAGAACTTCCAGCTCCAAAATTTTTGTTTTCCTTCTAGTAAAGGCAAATCCACTCTTATGAAGATGGCTTTGGGCTCTCTGGCTCATTCCTGTCCTCCTCTGGTTCTTCACCCCCACCAGCCCTATGAAGGGAGCCAGGAACTCACTGTCACCAAACTGATTTGGCCAAACTTGCGTGAGTAGTTCTAGCTTGGCTGTGCAGGCTGAGGTCCAAGGGACAGCTCTGGGAAGGTGCAGGCTGAGATGGGGAGAAAAGGAGTTGGGGATGCTGAGGGTGAGGTGACCTCATATTGTTCATGACACCCTGAGGTTTCACCTTTTGAAATGTGTTAGTAAATTATCCCTAAGTAACAGAAATCCACTCAAGCTAGTTAACAGCGAAACATTATTATAAGGACATAGGAGTTTCTTTTAGAACCCAAGAACAAGAGGAAATCTGGAACTCAGGGATGGGCTGAGACTAGAACCTGGGAAATTGTTGGTTTTCTGTCCTCTCTCCTCCTTCTTCGCTTCTCCCTCGTCCCCTTTGTTTTCTCTGTGGGCCGGCTTTCCCTGCTTCTCTTCTCATAAGGAGAAGACGGCCACACTGTACCCCTTGAGCTCTTACTTGGCCCTCAGTTCCGGTCACTTGAGGAAGTTAATAGGTTCATTCTGAGTCCAAATACCTGGAGAAGATTCACATCGACCCAACTGAGGTCAGGTAGTCTTCCCAGGTAACAGGTCCTGTCAAGCGTAGCTGCCAGGACCCACACTTGTGGTTGTGGGAAGGCAATTCTCAGGGAAGGTGGGATGACTCCTGGGGTGGGTAGACACACCAAGGTGTTTGTCACCGCAAGCACTTATTGGACAAAGAAGAGGAATACTTTACCCAGGAGGGACTCCCATTGCTAGTAATACAGCTATGATCACTACATGTGATCTTGCACTATTGTTTGAGCAGTTTTCCATTTTTTAATAGAGACTTTCAGTGGCTTTCTTACAAATTAGTTAACAAGTAGCTCTTTGTAGGACATGTCTTAAATTTTTTTCACCATTACAGATAATACAGCAGTATTCCTCTTCACGTATAAGGCTTTAACTGCGTTTTGGATTATGTTCTTTGGGATAGATTGCTAGACATGAAATTATAGGTTAGGGTTTTTAATTGTAAATGCAAGAATTCACTGTAGATGTTTAATCAGAAAGGAATGTTTATACAAGATATTCAGTAGCTTTGTGGGGTGTGGTGTGGTGCGGAGGACTAGGCTTGGATACGACAGCTAGGAACGATGCAGCTAGGGTCAGTGCTCTACCCCATTGTGGGACGTGCTAGTGAAATGCCACTGCCGTTGAGCTCCTTGTACGTGGCACATGGATTCAGAAGGGAGAAGTGACATGGTAACCATGTACAAGGAGCTCAGTCTTCTAGTAGTGTGCTGTTGGAGGCAACTGGTCCTTTTAGAGAATCTTTGTGAGAGCTTCTGAAGACCACTCCCTGGGGTCATTAGATGCCAAACTTCCATGAATGATGGATGCCTACTATGTGTTCAGATGTAAGTTTACAGGAAAGACTATACAGGTTGGAACAGCAGCTCAGTGATATCATCAAAAGCTCACGTCTTTCTATCTTTCAGTGTATTGGCAGTGTATCCCCTCATGGGCCAAAATGGCTGCCATGGTGCCAAGCATTGCATCCTTATTTGATAAACTCCTAGGGAGGAAGGAAAGGGGCAAGAGCAAAAAGGCTCTCTTCTTAAGGCACTCTCTTTCCAATGATTGAAATCTCTAGCAGACTCTCCTGTACATGGTCTAGGTCAAATGCCCACTCCTAGACCCATCACAGGCAAAAGGACTACCCTGGTTGCCTTAGATCTGGGCTAGGGACATTGCTTCCCAGAGTTTAGGTTCTGTTAGTTGGAAAGGGCTCTTGGGAAAGCAATAGTATCTGCCATAAGGGGTATTAAATTTTTTTCTTGTATCGACATTTTAAGAGTCCTGATACATATTGCCAAATTGTTTCCAAAATAGTTGTACCAATTTAAATTCCTATTCACAGCATATGAGTATGCTTGTTTTACCAAACCCATGCCAATTAGTGAATTTTGCAGTTATTTATAACTACGGTACTGAACTCTATTCTTACTAGTTCTGATAGTTTTTAAGAACAAATTATCTTGAATTTTGTAGAAATACAATTTTATCATGAACGAATGAAAATGATATATCGTCTCATTTTTAATAGCTATATTTTTAAGTATTACTTCCCATCGTATTGAACAAGCCTTTCTGAACACTGTTAGATAATAATGGTGATAATGAACAATCCCTGTCTTGTTCCTGATTGCAATCTCAAAACTTGAGTGTTAAGCTGGTACGTATGATGTGAGTTGTCCATTTGAGATATGTCTTATTTCTTCATATTTAAGCTATGGCTTTGAAGATAACTAACTTAATAGTAGCTTTTGGGGGGTGGGGTGAGGAAAGGAAGGAGTTACTTAATATTAACTCAATTGAAAGATATTCTTACATATTGATCGAGAGATATTCTTATTTCGATGATGGTAAATGTGAAATAAATGCACCTTAGAATAACCAAAGGGAAAATTATATATATAATTTTTTCCTTCCCACTGTTAGTGTCGTGTGATTAAACACACACTCATTTGATGTAAGCAGTATCCTTATGGAAGATAAATCTTTTATACAATATATACTTTATTATGTTTAGCAAGTATCATTCTACTCCCTCTTTTTAGAATTTTCATGAGAAATGGATGTTGAATTTAACAGACGTCTAAACATAAGTCCATCATTAAAAAAATTGATGCCCCGATGTGAGAGATTATATGAATAATTTCCTAATGCTAAACCACTTTTGCAATCCTAGGATAAACCCTACTTTATTGTTAAATATTATTCTTTAAATAGTGAATTTAAAGAATTTAAGAATTCTTTAAATTCTTTCTTTTATTTTATTGTATTTTATTTAGGATTATTATACATATTTAGGATTATTATACATATTTTCATAAGTGAGGAGGACCCATGGTTTTTTCCCTGCTATTTCTGTCAGATTTTGGTGTTACTATTATGATAGTTTTATAGCATAAATTAGATTGCTGTTTATCTTTTTTCATGTGGTAAGACAGTTCCTATGACAAAAATTTGCAGTTTCTTCAAAGTTAAATTCAACATCTGGACCTGGACCCTTTTGCAGAGGTAAATATTTTGTAACTTTTTCCTTGATTATTGATCTTAAAAAATTCTTATAGGGTCAATTTTGATAATTTATATTTTCCTACAGAAATTCATCCTTGTCATTGAGATCTTCAAATTCATTAGCATAGAACAAATATAGAACAAAACCAGCTAAGTGTCTTACTAATTTTAAGCTTCCCCTGTATGTGCTTCATTTTCTTTAATCATTTAAAATTTTATCTTTTTTGTTGATATTTGCCAGAGATTTGACTATTTTAAATCTGATTTTCCCCAAAGAACAACCTTGAATGTAGTTATTAATATTTAGCTCCTCTCTCAGTTTTTCTTGAAATAATCTAATGTTTTCAATCCAAGTCAATGTTACCTTTTTTATACAGATGGCAAAAGTTTTCCTTCCAGTTTGATCCATGATTGTTTTGCTGCTGAGTTTTGGCCTTTTTGGATTGCTCCATGAGTAAGTGCTAAGAGGCAGGGGTCTTCGTTCTTTTTCCTCTCTGATGTTTCCTGAGCATCTAGAACAGTTCCAGGCATACTGTAGGGGTGCAATACATATTTGTAGGTCAAATGAAAGAATGAATCTGGGGAATGGATGAGAAGTTGCCGGAAGCCTTCTTTCCAGGGAAGACTTCATGGGGTCAGGGAGAAGGAAGGGGCAGTCACAGGTCCATCTGCCGACAGTGATCTTCTGCTACTGCCACTCCTGGCCACAGCAACCTACCTATGCTGTGCAAAGGAAATGCTTTCTTGGAGTTTGTGGTAATCAGGGTAAGGGGTCTTCCCCTTTTGGGCTCCCTTCTCCCACACCTATAAACTCTGGTGGGTGAGGTCATCTTCTGAGGGATGGGCTGGCAGGAGCATGAAGGTGGGGAGAGAATAGTCTCCTAGGAGGTGGAGAAGGTGACCAATATGACAGGAGATAAGTCACTAGGATAAAAGTGCCAGACAGATGAGGGGTCTTAGGGCAGGGGCTAAGGCAGAAGACAGTTATTTTGATGAAAAAGACCTCTAGGTAAGGTTGAACTTCTGGTCCTGGAGAGATCTGAGCCTGAGCATGGAATACCTGTCCTGTGGCCACTGAGAATGGAGGTGACTGTGCCTTAGGAATGAGGGAGACTTCCCTGGGCTGGTTGGGGAGGTGCCCTTAAGGGGGACACCTGCCTTCACCTCATCTTTATCTAGTGTTGCTGTAGAAAATGCGGATGTCCAGTTAAATTTGAATTTCAGATAAACGGTGATTTTTTTTTTTTTAGTATGATTTTGTCACATGGATTTGGGACATTTTGATTTATCCAGCTTTGAGGCAGGATACTCCCAGGACCTGGAAGGACTTCTCACTGGGAAGGCAGTAAGGCACCTCCCTCCACCCCTTATGCACCCTGATATATTCCTAGCAAAAGTGAAATCTTTAGACCTGAAAAAGGAAGACCCCTCATCCCCTACCCAGTCTTGCTCTCCAAATGGAAGTGTGAACTAAGCAAGCTGTCTACCCCTTCCTGCACTTGTTAGTGGCCCTGGCCAGGTTCACAGGCTCTGCTGGACACAGAGGGAATAAGAGATGAGTCACAGTCAAAGGACATGAGGCAAGGGTCCAGGAAATAGGAATTCAGGCAGGCTGGTGGGCTTATGGAAACTGAGTACAAGGGGCTCAGCCAGGAGGATGGACTGGAGGATGGAGGGTGAGATTCAGGAGATGACCAGAGGTCAGGAGAGCAGCCTGATGACCACAGAGTGGGAGGTGTGGAGCAGGTAAGGTCCTGAGGACCCTCCCTCCCAGGTACATCCTCTGTTCCATCTGATTCCAAGGCTCTGGACAAGCTGAAGGATGAATTCCAAGTTTCCGGTTTAGAAAGTAAACTTTGGGAAGGGTCATGAAGGGGATAACCTCTACGTATTGTCATGAAGTTTGTGTTACCCTTAGAGTAGCCTCATTTATTTTTGGGAGAAGGTTAAAAACTATACAAATAATTTTAATGAACATAATTATGTTCTCATCACAAAATAATGTGGCACCGTTCCATAATTACTCAAAAGTGATCATCGTGTGAACAGCTATTAATTACTGAATAGCTTTGGAAAAAAAATTTCAATAGATTTGAGAAGCATTGTTAATAACCCATTACGATATGTCTGGGGGTCAAATCACCATGTCATGTCAAAGCATAGATTTATGGCTCCATTTTTAATCATTTCAAAATAATTAAGAATGTGCTGTGCATCTGACTGAGCAGATTTGAGGCACAAAAACCATATATCTGCATTAGGAAGGGAACGGATCATTTCCGGCCAAAATGGAGATCAAAGCTCTTTCGACATCCATTTGGCAGGAGCACGCACATTTTATAGCTTCTCAAAAGTATTAGTGATTTTAGATAAATAGCATTCAGCTTTCTTTCCCTTTCCCGATGGCCTTCTTGTAAGCCAAGAGAGGAAAATCACAAATCATCAGGAACTTCTGACCTTGGTAGGAATTTCAGGCAGGAGTCCAGCCATGTGTGCTGTTCCTGGCAGAGTGAGGATATTTCTACATTACTCTTTGCCTTTCCCCAGAGCGGGTGTGGGGGAAGCAGCTTTGCTCTTCCCTTTGAAAGAGATCCTCACCCTTTTTGGAGGTGTGTGCTGGAATCCCTTTTGGCCCAGTTGCCTTCCTGTCTCCGTGGAACTTGGAATGCCAGGGCACTTTGAGCCTTTGGAAGAAGCCTCACCTCCTGGACATCCATCCTTAGACTCCTTGTCAGGGAGGGGATCGATGCTTACTGAGTGTCTCTGTGTTCCAGGCACTGTGATGGACACTTTATACACATGGCTGCAGCCTTCCAGTGGGACAGGGATCATCATCCCTGCCTGGCTAGTGAGGAGACTGAAGCTCAGGGAGGTGAGGGGATTCCTGCGAGCTTGGAAGGCAAGCCCAAGGCTGGAGAGAATCTTTAGGTCCAATAAGCCATGCACCATCTGATGTTTGACTCCCATTGGAGGCTTGCCCATGGAGAGGTCGTCTAGCCCAGGCCTGAACACCTCTTGTGGAGGGGTGCTCACTATCAAGTGACCTGTCTCATTCAGCATGAGCAATGAGTAGTGTATGCTTATTGTTTAAGCCAAAAATGTATATAAAAGAAGAGATCTAGTTCCCACTCTGCCTCTGGTAGTCCTGCTCCTCAGAGGAGATCACTGTCAGCCGTTGAGTGTGCATCATTCCAAATGTCTGCCTATGCGTATATAAATATGTCAGTTTCTTTTAGTGTAAGTAGGATCATACTGCTGTGACATGCTTTTCTCTTGACTATAAATTGTGGATATTCTTTCAGTCACGGCTACGCACCTACCTCACTGTATCTATCAATGTATCATTTGTTATCTGTTGACTTAGCTATCTATCTAGCTATCATCTAGCTCTCTTTCTTCTATGTCTGTCTTCTTCCTTTTTATCTATCTTTTATCTATTACTACCTATCTGTCTAGTTGGTTTTATCTTCAAAATAGATCTTACCACTTCTCACCACATCTACCACCCTGTCCATCTCTGATTTGGATTATTATCATAGCCTCCTACCCGGGATCCCTGCCCTGTGCCTATTCTGAACCCAGCAGGGATAGTGAGCCTTTCAAAATGCAAGCTGGGTCATGTCACTTCTCTACTCAAAACCCTCTTCGGACTTCCCTCCTATCAGAGTAAAAGCCACAGCCCTTGCGTGGCTTCAGAGGCCCTCCCTGGTTGCTCTCCTCCTGCCATCCTGCTCCATTTCTTTGGCTTCATCTCCTCCCACCCCGACCCTTGTTTGCTCCTGCTATGCTGGCCTCCTTGCTGTTCTTTGAACTTGCAAAACACGCCACTGCCTCAAGGCCTTTATATTTACTGTTCCTGCTGCTTTGAATGTTCTTTCCAGAAAGCCACATGGCTCCCTATCTTACTTCCTTTTAGATTTTTGCTCAAATGTCAGTGAAGGCCTTCCCTCACCACCTCCCTGCAGATTTGATGATTTCTGAAGGTGACTTATAAAAATCATGTGCGCATGCACCGCAAGTCAAAGCCAGCCTTACACTTACCAGGGTACTTTGAAATGGAGACCAGAAGTTCGTGGAAAAATAGAATAAAAAGATAATATGAATCTGTCCATTTACTTTCTGAAGTACCCTCATACTGATGAAACAATAAAAGTATCCAGATTAAACAAGGAAAAAGACAACTGTGTTAAATGGATCTGTCTGTTCCTATACTTGCATGGCACTGACGGATTGGGAGGGAAGAGAAGGGACAAAGGATGGAAGGTCCGGGACTGGTCAGTGACTGTCCAGAGAGACAGCGGTATAACAAGCTGGAAAGGGAGGGGGGAATGGTCTGAGAGCGTGATGTTTGAACTAGTGATGTTGACTGGGGAGTACTGTTGGCAGATGACAAGGTCCAGGGTGTAACTCTGGGTGGACAAGAGGGAGTGAAGGAGGTGGTAAAGGGAGTGAAGGTCAGGGTGCAGGACGTGGGCCATCCATGTGGACCCTGGTCACTGGGGCTGGAGGGGATGATGGGTGCCAGGTGCCACATCTTAGATGACTTGAGTTGCCAATCCTTGGACAACACAAGAAGGAGGGTGTTGGGGATGGGGAAGTAATGATGTGAGAGCAGGGACAGGGACTCCACTTCCGTCCCCAAGGGCCCTAGGGAGGCATCATCTTCCATGGAAAGCCAGGCTTCCTTCAAGGCAGAGAAGGTGGGAAGGCTTTTGAGTAGAGACTGGTGATATGGGGGAATTATTAAATTATGGTGCTGTAGTTCTCAAAGGCCCAATGGAAGGCTGGGGTGTTCAGAGAGCTCTGTCCTAGACAGTTACCAATATTAAAATTCCTAATTGAAAATTTCAGACATCCTTAATAATATATTTCTAGCATTTCATACCTACTTCCCTTCACAGTTCACCAATTTAAATTTAATTAACATTCGATCGATGCCAAACATATTGCTGTTTCTTTCTATACACTTAATGATTCTGCTGTTGTCTCAGCAGGCGTGTCACCTCCCAGCTCTGAGTGAAAACACCTTCAGCTCTAATTGTGTCCACTCTTTCCATAAGCTCATACCTGAGTCTGTGGCCCAGTGGGGGACTAACATCAAGGCAGTTTCTGGCTGGATTCCCCCTGCCCCACCATCCTTCTGCACAGCAAACCCTTGGCACGGACCTCAGTGCCCTCACAGAGGGCACTGGCAGCTGCAGCAGGGGTGAGAACTCACCTTTGATGGCTTCTTGGCTGTGGACATCAACAAGATTCCCAGAGAGGGCTGTTTGACCTCATGAGAGGTTTCCCCAGAGACCCCATTTTTACTAATATTTCTCGGGAAAACCAGCTTATTTAAGGATAAAACGGGAGAGAGCCTATAAAAATGTTTAGCAGGTTGCCTGGTGCATGGTAGGTTGGTTATTTTTGTTAGTCCAAAGGCATCTTTCTGGCAGTGGGTGTCCACGCATGTGTTCAGCCTTCTTGCTGCACACACGTGTGGCTGGCTGTGGCCCCATCCATCAGACCCGTTGCTGTCATGGAAGAAGCTGCTGATGCTGAGCCATGAATCACAGTGTGAGAACTGCTCATAATTGCCTTATATCTGTTTTCAGTTCTTAAATTTAAAACCATTTACTGCTGGGAACAGATGTTAAATTCAGGACGCTTGTCAATTGTTGGCGCTATACACAAAAAAGATGCTTAAAATTAGAAGCCTGATTGAATTTTAAGTACAGTGATCACAGTGGTTGGAATGAAAATAATTGAAACGGTAAACAGCTTATTGTGGGAGATGGGAGTAAGCAGTGGAAAGAGAAGCTGAATTTGAATCTGAAAACTCATGATGTGGAGTTGAATGGTCATTAAGTTAATTAATACTTGATGGTAACAGAAACTCTCTAGCAGTACTGAGGAATATTAATACCAAATACATTCATTCATTCATAACTTAGGCGATTGCAAGTCACATGGATTCCACTGTAACAATAAGAGTGGTAACTCTTACGTATTGGGCACCTACTATGTGCCCCATACTGGACTTAACCTTTATATATCTGATTAATGTCTAGACCGCTGACTATTCTCTGAGGTGAGGAATGACCAGCAGTCCCCTGCTTTGGCCAATTAAAAAAAAAATGTAACATAAAATTTACGATTTCAAGTGTACAATTCAGTGGCATTAAGCACATTCACAATGTTGTACAATCATCACCACTATCCATTTCCGGATCTTTTTTCATCATCCCAAACAGGATTGGCGCTATACACAAAAAAGATGCTTAAAATTAGAAGCCTGATTGAATTTTAAGTACAGTGATCACAGTGGTTGGAATGAAAATAATTGAAACGGTAAACCGCTTATTGTGGGAGATGGGAGTAAGCAGTGGAAAGAGAAGCTGAATTTGAATCTGAAAACTCATGATGTGGAGTTGAATGGTCATTAAGTTAATTAATACTTGATGGTAACAGAAACTCTCTAGCAGTACTGAGGAATATTAATACCAAATACATTCATTCATTCATAACTTAGGCGATTGCAAGTCACATGGATTCCACTGTAACAATAAGAGTGGTAACTCTTACGTATTGGGCACCTACTATGTGCCCCATACTGGACTTAACCTTTATATATCTGATTAATGTCTAGACCGCTGACTATTCTCTGAGGTGAGGAATGACCAGCAGTCCCCTGCTTTGGCCAATTAAAAAAAAAATGTAACATAAAATTTACGATTTCAAGTGTACAATTCAGTGGCATTAAGCACATTCACAATGTTGTACAATCATCACCACTATCCATTTCCGGATCTTTTTTCATCATCCCAAACAGGAACTCTGTACACATTAAATAATCTCCCTTTCTTCTCCCTTACCTGCTGGTAGCCTCTATTTTTCTTTCTGTTTCTATGAATTTGTCTTGGTCAAATTTGGTAAGGCTAATGTCACCTCTACCTTACCCCTGACTCCAAAAGTGCTCACTGATAACAGGATCCACTGTTCTCATTGTGCTGACCCCTTAGGGGATGCAGAGCCAGGCAGGCTGGCCAAGACCCCGCTGGCCCCCCTGGAGTGTCATGAGGATGGTGTTCTTGGAGAAGTCTAGATCCCAGCAGCCACGCTATTGTGGACCTGTTTGTCCTGCCTGTGGAGGAGGCCATGTGCCAGCTCCCTGCTCTGTCTTTGCTCCTGTCAGGCTCAGAATGGAGTGAGCACATGGAGAGAAATCCCTCACCTGATGCATGCCAGCTGCAGCAGTGTCTTTTAGTTCTTTGAGAGAGTCACTGCTTTCCTGACTCCCAGGCCTTTGGACATATTGGTCCTGCTATCAGGAACAGTAGAACCCCACTCTCTTCTCTGCTTTGCCAAGCTAACTTCTATCTTTCAAGTCTCAGCTTAGAAGTTCCTCCTGGAAGCTTGCCCCTCCTCTGCTGGGTCTGGTGACCAAATGTCCTCCAGGGTGTTCTGTAGGTCTTATATCACAGCTCTGTGCACCTGTCCATCTGCCCGCTTGGCTTGCAGGTTGTGTGAAGGTGGGCCTGGTTTCCATTCTCAGTCGCAGCCCTAACATCAACACTGTGCCTGACACGTAAGCTGATATTTGATGAGTGTGGGACGAATCCCCTCTTCAGCCTCCCAGCCCTGGAAAGAATCATGTTGTGCAGCCCATTTGCCACCTGCTTTCACTGGTACATGCCCTGTGTTTCCCCAGTTCCTGTGCCAAAGGGCCACACAAGCACACAGACCACAGGGAATAGGCATGTATGGAGAGTATCTGGAGAAATGACAGAAAGACGGGCTCCTGGAGCAGCAAGGGGCCCAGCTCAATCTTGGCTGCCAATGCCCCCTGAGGACGAGATGTATTGTGTTGTGTAGAAATGGGTGTCTGTGGAAATTCAAGTGAATTCGGGTCAGGACTCAGTTTTGCTGTTTCCTTCTGAGGTTTGCTCCTCAGTAGGAATTCCTGGCTGCACATGTGAGCTGGGAGCTTTGCAGTCCTGCTTGCTTCCTCTTGCTGTCGCTGGTAGACTGAGCAAAGTGGATTTTAATTGTCCTAAACCTACAAGTGTTACTTCAATTTCAAATGAAACAGATATCCTATTTCTGCTTTGTTACCTGCTTTGTGTGGTGGGGGAGATAATTATTATATAAATACTGTGTCAGGCCTGGATCTTGCCTAAGGAACTCCCTGAAAAGCACCAAGAGAGCAACAGCTACCATGGGAAAGTCTTTGGTGATGTTGCAAAGTCAGAGTTCAAGTCTTCAGCAAGTGGGTCCAGATGTGGGAGAAGCGTGGCAGCAGTGTCCAGCAGTAGTAAGAGAGGAGTGACATCCGCTTAGGAAGGTCAGAGCCCCACCCCTCATGTCTGCTTTCATTTAATGAGTCCTCTCACAAAAATGCATCCTAGAGGTGTGTGTGTATAACTTTTTAATTTCTAGAAGGCAGTTAGTGATTAAGAGAGCTAGATAGGAATCCAGGTTCCATCACTTACTAGCTCTGTGACTTTGGATATGTCACTTAGCTCTTTGGGCCTCAATTTCCTCATCTATAAATTGGGCACGATAATCCCAGCTGCTAGGGTGGTTGCAAAATGAAATGAGATAAAGCAAAGGCTCACCACTGGGCCCGGCACAGCTAACATACATTGAATTCGGATTGTGGTTTCCTGTATGCTACCAGACAGACTGATCTCTATATTCTCTCTTCTTCCCAGAGTAGAATCATTAATGATTTTGATTCTGAGACTAATTTATTCTATGACCCAATAAAAGGACTTTGGGATGTGTCCCTGCCAGCTGCATTGTGGTTTCCTGTATGCTACCAGACAGACTGATCTCTATATTCTCTCTTCTTCCCAGAGTAAAATCATTAATGATTTTGATTCTGAGACTAATTTATTCTATGACCCAATAAAAGGACTTTGGGATGTGTCCCTGCCAGCTGCATGCCTCCCTGTTTGGGGAACACTCTCTCTGTCTCAGGTTATTCCTGCCTAAGCTTTGGCAATTTAACTAAGAAAGAAATGTTCGATGTGGGTCAGGGTTCTCTATGTGGTTGGGGCAGGTGAGAAAGGACCTTCTTGTGGCAAATCCAGGTGACTCTGAACTATCAGCCGGAGAAGGCTGCTTGTGCTGTTGCCTGTAAGGGGGGCTATATACGTGGCCAAGAGAGCCTTGCTACGCCTGGTGGGGGCCTGGGATTGGCCCAGCTGTCTAATGTTGACAAAAGCTACTGCTGTGACAGATGTCCTTTTGTTCAGAGATTCATTCTGAGGTATTAAGTACAAAAACAGGAGGTAAGCAGTTACTGTTCAAAGATTCATACTCTACATTAAACTCTTTTTATTAGCGATCTGATTTAATGGGCAGATAATCCAGAGTCCTGGAGATAGTCATCTGCCGCCAATTGAACACATTTTATCAGATAATGGTGTGAGAACTGGCAGGCAAGCAGCCCTGTGAGGTCTAAAGTTGCTCTTTGAGCTCCAAAGAACTAGCAGAAATTGTTTTTAAAGGGTTTAAAGGTACCCTCCTCTCCACTCTCTCTCAGTCCTGCTGGTTTTTATAGCCCACAAGCAAACTCCGGTGAGGAGGGGTGGGGGGAAAGAGCTGGGACTGAAAGTCTGCCCCTCCGTTCGTTTGCTGTGAGACTCTCTGGCCTGGCCCCATAACCGTGCTACTGCCTCTTAACGCTGTATGTTATCGAAAGTTCCCTCACAGCCCTTTGGATGCAGAGCGGTTCTGGTCTCGTGAAGGAGAATGGGTGATCAGCTCAGCTCTGACCCACCGTTGATGAAAGTGCTTTAAGTTCCCAAAGCTTCCCATTTACCTTCCAAGCCCAGGGTAGCCCTAGGTTATAAATCCCATGAGAGGGCTGCTGCACAGGCCTGGCTCTTCTGGGGGTAGGACATTGTCAGTGGAAACAAGAGGCAATGTTTATCAAATTCCCTCATATTCTGCCTTCTGGGGTCTCTCTCTCATTGGGATTTTGTTCTTAGTAGATTCTGGAGAAATCTGAAGGATGGCTGGCAATTGCAGCTGGAATGCCCATCCTCCGCACAAATATGTTCCCTCCACAGGGCACCATAACCTGGTTTGTGGTTAGCCATAGAATTCTGTTTTTCTTTTGTTTTTTTCCATTGTGCATCTGGAATATTGTTTCCTCTCAAAAGCCTCTGTAGCTAGTTTTCTTAAAACAAGTGAGGGAAAGAAAGATAATTAAAATGAACCAAAGTTGAAAGTATTGAAGAGTAAAATTCCCCATTTAGTTTATCTGGCTTTGTAAAATTTTATTTATTTTGACCAATATTTCCATATTTCATCTTATTCTTCTTATGTTTTCATCCATCAAATCAGCATGCTATGACTTGCTCTAGTAAAGTGGAACTGAAGGTCAAGAATTCAATCGCCCAGTAGCCCCAGGGACACTTTTTTGTATAACATCTGACTGGTTAACAGATGGAATTGCGGTTATAGAATCTGTCGGAGCCCACAGTGGTCTTCACAGTAACTCTCAGCAGAAGCACAGCTGCTTATCTGTAAAGCCCTCATCTGCCTTGGCTGGCTCCCTCAGGAACATCCCAGGACTTGAGGAGCTGGTGGCCCATGTGTGCATCTAGTTTCTGTTCCCTGTGTCAGGAGCCGTGTCCTGGTCCTTAGTGTGAGGAGTGGACCTAACATGACAGTGCAGGCTCATTGCAGGTCATTTTGACAAAGCCCAAAGTGTTGTTGGCCTGGAAAGAAGTTGTATCTAGTCACTGGCTTTCCCACTTTGCCTGGACCCAAGCCTGGAGAGGCACACAGCCCCTTGTGGTGGGGTTTGCAAGGGCAATGGAAAAGTCTCCCGTTGCCCAGGAACACTGCCCCTACCAAACTGCATTCGTGTTTAACATCCTGGAGCTCTGTCCTCTCTGTGATAAGGCATTGCCCTCTTCTCCCCGCCCCCGCAAGGAAGTGTGTGAACAGCTATAACTGTGGCACTTCCGGGCACAGCTGGTTCAGTTCCTTCCTCTAAGGTCAGGACTGGGCCCAGGGGAGGCAGAGGCTCTGAAGCCATGCAGGGGCTGGGAGTTTTGTTCAGCGTTACACCACTGATTTGTCTGAGTGATGCAGCCCCTGCCAGGCTTGAAAAGGACTTGGTCACTAGGGTGAAGGTATTTCCTGGGGCCATGAAGTATGAGATGCTTGACTTAGGCCTTGTGATTCAGTAAATTCTGGGATTATAAGAGCTGAAAAGGAAAGTGACAGATTTACCTCTGAGAAGTGGCTCTGAGAGCTTCTCTTGTGTTTCTGCATTCTCTGTGGAGTCTGTCCAGGTTTGTTCTGGACTTAACTGATCTAAATTCCTGGCAAACCCTAATCCCAGAGAAGGGGGGGTGACCGCTGGGCCAGAGGCAGGGACTGTAGGTGGAGATGGCGAGCTTCGGCTCCCTGTCTCCCTCCTGAATTTCCTGTACCACCTCCGTCCCCACCTCCCTTAAGAAGATGGCTGTAGTGGTTTGGCCCCCGCCCTCCTTGGTGTTGCCTGCCTCCTCTGTAGCTCTGTGTTCTTCCCTGTTAGCCCTCCTCAGCTTCTCTGGCTCAACGATGTCTCAGGCCTGTCTGTTCCTCTGTTGTAGGCCCTACTTTTTCTTTTGGGGTTTTCCGGTGGCTATGAGGGGCCTCAGGTAGGGTGTCTGTGTGCAAAGGGACGAAGCTTCAGGCAGAGGATCAGCTCAGGTGGGAAGGTCATTTTTCCTCAGTGTCCTTGTCTTGCTTCAGTGACTGTGAGGGGCAAGTCCTAGAGCAGGGTGGCTTGTAGCGATCAATCTTCTTCACCCCAAAGAGCTCTCTTGTGGTGGGGCTGCCAGAGCCCATCCTGGGGGTGGTTGTGTCATAAGCTCTGCCTCGAGGGCCCTCCAGCTCGTCTCTTCGTATCTTGCCCCTCTTTCAAGAATGTGAGCTCCTTATGCCTCACCCACAAAGCTCGGCCTGTGTGCTGGGGCCTGGCCACTTCCAGGAGTTAATGAAGGTGCCCAGATAGATGATGTTTGAGGATAAGTGAGGCCTGGATACCAGTGTTTTCTCTGAGAGCTCAGTAAAACTATAATGGGCAAAAAGAACATGTTGCCATGGTCCCAGAGACTGAAGATAAGGGGAGTATAAATGATCAAGACAGAAATTCCTTTGGGATTCAAGTCTAAGGTGGGAGACAAGATTTGATAATCAAATTTTATCCATGTGCTACATGCAGGCCAGGTAAGCAGGGCCTTGAGCAGCAGTACCAGGATGTCCCTCCAGCCTGGAATTTAACACAATCTGATACAAAGGAGCATAATGGAGATTCAGCTAATACCTGTAATTTCCAGAAAAATCAATTTAGGTGTCACAATCAGAGCGTGGAATTGGAGTGGAGAAAATGCCTGGGAGCTGATGAGCGTCTTCAAAGGGAACTGGGGCATCAGGCATGGATTTTACATTTACCAAAGATGAGCAAAGGCAGCCCAAGGAGTCAGACACTGCTGGCTCTAATTAAATGTTTTGTCACAGATCAGGTCCTGAGACTCTGCCTGGAAGAGCCTGTGTAGAGACTCTTCTTTGTGGTCAGACTCCTCACACCAGGCACCAGACAAGAAATTAAATGTTTTGTCACAGATCAGGTCCTGAGACTCTGCCTGGAAGAGCCTGTGTAGAGACTCATCTTTGTGGTCAGACTCCTCACACCAGGCACCAGACAAGAAGGGAGACCAGCTCCTCAGCCAGGGAAGGAGAACGTGAGGAATGAGGTTCTCTTTCTGCCGCCTTCAGTCAGCAAATGGGTCAGAACCATCTAGATGGCTCTTTCTCGGCCTTTTCGCCCTTCTTAGGCAGGCTTGGTGCAAGGTAAGGGTTGTCCAGCCTGGGGGTTGGAATCGTGAGAGGCTGGGAGGTGCCACACCTAGGATGAGGCAGAGGTTCCTTCTGCAAGTTGGACAGAAGCTCATGGCCAGTAAAGGCAACAGGAAATCAGCAGGTACTGGTAGGTATCAGTTCCAAATTAAAGAATTAAATATATATATGCACACATAGGTATCATATTCTTTAACAGGCTATTTTTCTTTTAATATAGGGAGCTACAAAGGAAAAAACAACAATCAGACAATCTTCCCATCCAGAAAATCCTATTAATATTACAAACAAAACATTTTTAAGGTCAGAAAACTCAAAGTACAGACAGGGAAAAATGAAGAAAGCTCCAAACCTTCTTTTCCTCTCCTCTCCCCTCATATAAAACTATTGTTAATAGTTTCTTATAAATTCCCACTGAGGAACATTATGCATATTCTTGCATATATAATATATATCTTTTTCATTTTTAAACTCAAAAAGGATTATACTTTTCTGCACTTTACTTGTACTTTCCTCAAAAAATAATAATTTTGCTGGGAGATTTCTCCTTGTTAGTACATACAGATCTATTCCATCCTTTTCATAGCTGCAGAGGGCTGGGAGACAGCAGGGCCTTGGGGTCTGGGGTGGAAGGGTGGAGCAAATGGAATAAATTGTGCTGTTGCCACAGGGGCCTGGGGTCACTGTCTTTCCCTGGTTCCAGGCATTCTCTTGACCCTTGATCTGCATACTTCTTGGTAGAAACCTGGGAATTATACTCAGGGATGAGATCTGGAATTGGATTCTGAGAAATAAGAGATAAAGTGGCCTCTGTCCTTCCCGTGGGGGTTAGAGACAATGGGATTTTCCTCTGGGTCCAGGGCCTGGGGAAAAAGTAGCTTTCTCCTTACCTCTGTGTGTATATAAAGCAAATCCCTGGGCTAGAAACAAAGCAGCTGTCAGCTCTTCCCTCGCCCTCTGTGGGTGCGTTCTGTACTGTGGGTGCTTCTCTCCCTGGGGAGGCACTGGTGGGAAACTGTAGGTGCTTTTGGCTGTATATGACCACACTGCTGGAGCATAGCATTGAAAATGGACTGATTTTTTTTTTTTTTTTTTTTTTTTTTTTACCTAGACAGAGGATGGCAGCAGAGATGCCTTCATGGCTGACCATTTAGGCCCACTCTGGAGTGCTGGGACCACAGAAACTAAATACTTAGTTCTGACTGATACCTTTCACACAGGGTAAGGACAAGTATGTGTCTTTGGAGCTGTTTTCTCTTGTTCTTTTTTTCCTTTGTTTATGACATAAATATAAAACCTTGCCTTATTAATGCAGAAATACAGTAAGCCAATCAATCTATACTTGGTTCATTGAAATAATTTATTAAAGACTTTCGTATTATTAGATACTTTTAATTACCAAAATAATAGATGCATAAATATGTTCTAATTTTTGAAAAAGAAAACCATACTAAGGCTAAAGTCCCCTTTGACCATGCCAATCTTGGTTCATTTCCTATCTCCCTAGAGGTTGCCATGGTTATGAGTTTGGTGTATATCCTTCTGCAAATTTATTCTATGCACCTACGTATATACAAATGTACCCATGAAAAATCTGTAGGATTTATGTGTATGTTTATGTGTGTATTTAAAAATATACGGGAGGCAATATACTATATATCATTCTATGACTTGTTTTTTTCATTTAACAGGATATCTTGGAAATCTAGCTATATCATCAGTACCCAGAGGTCCATCTCATTTAAAAAAATAGCTCCAGGGCTGTGTGGTAGGCAGAATAATGCATCATCCCCCGCCTCACCGATGTCCACACCCTAACCCCTGGAACCCGTGAGTATGTTACCTTACATGCAAAGGGACTTTGTAGATGTGAATAAGGGTAAAGACTGTGAGATGGGGAGATTATTTTGGATTATCAGGGTGGGCTCACTCTAATCACATGGGTCCTTAAAAGTGAAAAAGGAAGGCAGAGGGTAGATCAGAGAGATGTGATGTGAGAACAACCTGCTGTTATGAAGATGCAGGAAGGGAGCCATGAGCCAAGAAATGCATGACCTCTAGAAACTGGGAAAGGCCCTCAGTTTACAGCCAGCAAGGAAAGCAACCTCTGTTCTACAACTGAACAGTTCAGTGAGGAACTGAACTCTGCCAACAACCTGAATGAGCAGGAAATCGATTCTCCCCAGGACCCTCCAGAAAGGAACACAGACTGCAGACAAGTTGATTCTAGTCTGTTGAGACCTACACTGGACTTCCGACTTCCAGAACGGTAAAGCAACAAATGTGTGTTGTTTTAAGCCATTAAATGTATGGTAATTTTTTATGGCAGCAACAGAAAACGAATTCAGTGGTGTTGCCTAGTGTGACCACCCTGTGGTTTATTTAGTCGTTCTCCTGATGGTGATGGATGCTCAAGTTCCCAAGTTTCTTTATTACTCATGGTCCATCCATGGACTCCTGTACACACTTGTGCACAAGGAAAGGTGGTTTCTTTTTTTTTTCCTTTTTGTCTTTTTTCGTGTCCGGCAACGGATCGCAACCCTCAGTGTCGCGCCCGTACCGGACCGGGACCGGCAACGGGATCACAACCCTCAGTGTTGCTCCCACACCTCGCTCAGCCAGTGAGCGGGAACCGGTCTGTATGTGGGATCCGAACCCTCGGCGGGAGCGCCACCGCGCTTCCCAAGCGGTGCACTATAGCAGTGCGCCACCCGGTCGGCCCGGAAAGGTGGTTTCTAAAAATATCTTTGGTAATCTCCAGAAAGAAATACATTTTATGCAGTGACCCAGTGGACACATTCACATTTGAAACAAATGAAATTTCTTTTCTTTTTTTTTTTTTTAAAGATGACCGGTAAGGGGATCCCAACCCTTGACTTGGTGTTGTCAGCACCACACTCTCCCAAGTGAGAGAACTGGCCATCCCTATATAGGGATCTGAATCATGGCCTTGGTGTTATCAACACGACACTCTCCCAAGTGAGCCAGGGGCTGGCCCAGAACAAATGAAATTTCAAGAAATTATACTAGTCCTTACTATGGCATTGCATTCTGATATTTTCTTGGCTACCCTATTCTAATCCACTCAAAATAAATGCTGGTTGCTAGCCATTAACTTCCATAGTTCATGAATGGATCTCAACCAATAGTTTAAAAAAAAAAAAAAAAAGCTTCTGGGCTAGGTTTTCATGTAGTAAGATGAAGGGAACATGTGCTCCGACCTCCTATTTAGCTCAGCAGGGACATAAAAAAATGAGAAGCTCATTTCTGATGACATAATCTACAATTCTGCCATCAAAAAATCTAGAAAGATGCTATTTTATTTTAGTATATGTGTAAGCTTTATGATATAATTTAGCATTGCTTTTATTATTCATTTTTAAAGGAATTTTAAAAGCTTTTTATTTTGAAATAATTATGATTTACAAGAAATTGCAAAGATAGTACGCAAAAGTCCTGTGCACCCTTCACCCAGTTCCCTCAGTGGCTACATCTTGCATAATTATAGTACAATATCAAAACCAGGAAACTGACATTGATATTACCTGCTGTCTAGTCCTATGCCATTTTATCAGTTGTGTAGGTTTGCATAGACACCACTGCGATTGAGAAACAGAACTAGTCCCTTGCTGTAGACATCTCCCTGCTGCCTCTCTTTATTGTCACACCCATCCCCCTTTCCTAAGCCATCCCTCCTCTCTGGAGCCACTAATTTATTTTCAATCCCTATAACGTTGTCATTTTAAGAATGTTATGTAAATGGTATCATATAGTGTGTGACCTTTTGAGACTGTGACCTTTTCAGCATAATGCCCCTAGCTCCATCCAAATTGTTGTGTGTATCAGCAGTTCATTCCTTCTTATTGATAAGTAGTATTCCATGGTTTGGGTGTTGACTGTTCAGTCTATTAAGGGAGGTTTTTGTTGTTTCAAATTTTTGGCTATTATAAATAAAGCTGCTTTTTGGATATAAGCTTTTATTTCTTGGGAATTGCTGGGTCAAATACAATTGCCAGTCAAAGGATAAGTATATATTTAGTTTTTTAAGAAATTGCTAAACTGCTTTCCAGAGTGGCTGTACCATCTTACATGCCCACCAGCGATGTATAAGATACAGCTTCTCCACATCCTTGTTAGCAGTTGGCATTGTCCCTATTTATTTTAGTGGTTCTGATAGGTATAGTGACAGCTCATTGTGATCTTGATTTGTGTTTCTCTAATGGCTAATGATGTTGAACATCTTTCATGTGCTTATTTGCCATCTGTATATTCTTTTTGGTGAAATGTTTTTTCATGTCTATTGCTTTTTCATTTTGAGTTACCTATTAGTCTGGTGGGAGGTGTAGTAGGGAGGCACAACATTTTTTGGTGTTTTTTAGTGATGAATGGATACAAAGATTTGAAATTTCTGGTCTTAGAATATTCAGACATGAACAAAGTGGCTATAGTATTTTATACTTCCACCAACACTTTTCTGGGTGCCCATTTCCACATACCTTCATAAATATTTAATGTTATTAAACTTATCCTTTTTTTTTTTTGCCAATTTGATGAGTAATAATAGATCCAACTTTTAAAGTCTGCATTTGTCTGAATACTAGTAAGGCTGAGCGTCTTTTCATAAGATTTTGGGCATTTCTATTTAAGAGTTATCTGCCTGTAGCCTTTGCCACTTTTTTCTTTTCTAAATTTTTTCTTTTTGGTGGTTGGCTGGCACAGGGATTGAACCCTAGATCATGGTGTTGTCAGCACCACACTCTAACCGACTGATCTAATTGGCCAGCCTGCCTTTGCCACTTTTTAAAATGAATCTTTAGTCACACAAGTGATTTATGTCTTATCCTTCTTCAACATCTTTTGTTAAAAGAAAAATTGCTAGTAAGGCTGAATACCATCCTATCTCTTGAAATATAACACTCCAAATCTTAGTAGCTCAAAACAACAACCAGTTCTCCATGAGTCTGCAGGTTGGCTGGGTAGTACAACTGATTTGGGCTGACCTTACTCATGCATCTGTTGTCAACCGGCAGGATGGGAGGATGGCTATGGTATAGTTGGTATAGAATGACTTTGTTCTCCTCCACTAGTCTGTCGTATCCTTCCACTAGGGTATTCTGGGAATGTTCTCTTCATGATGGTCTAAGAAACATTAAAGAACTTTTTGAAGACTCTTCTGTCAATTTTGTCACTGTCCCACTGGTCAAAGCAAGTTACATGGTTAAGTACAGAGTTAGTGTGGGAGGACTCTACTAAAAGGCATGGATATACAGGGAAGCATGAAACTTTGAGGCCATCCCTGCAGTCAGTCTACCATAGTCCACACTTTGGCCACAACTAACCATATCCCTCCCTTGTGCAAAATATGCTCACCCCATTTTAGGATCCCCAAGATTATCCAATCACGTCATTATGCTTGGAGTCTAAGATCTCATGATCTACCTCAGGTCTGCATGTGGCTCCTTGAATGCAGTTTCTCTTGATCTGGAGACCAATGAACTATAAAGATAACTTACTGCCTCCCATCCCAACATACAATGGTGAGATAGGGACAGGACAACTGTTAACGGATAGACCCATTTAAAAGAGAAGGAACAGGAGGCACATTGCATCACTGTACATAGCAATTCTAAATTCATGCTGGGAAAATGTTGGCAGGTTCCCCTATTTTTGGCAGGACTTCACTTCTAGGTAACTCTTCCTTGGGTGGTAAGTATCCCTTGATTAGCCCCCAATTCTGCTCACTGGGAATGGCTTTGTAGTCTGTTATTTTCCAAGGTCCTTGGCTCCACCTTTTGAGATGA
>NW_007732056.1:2609-3199 GCF_000696425.1 Galeopterus variegatus | reverse complement strand
CTCTTGATCTGGAGACCAATGAACTATAAAGATAACTTACTGCCTCCCATCCCAACATACAGTGGTGAGATAGGGACAGGACAACTGTTAACAGATAGACCCATTTAAAAGAGAAGGAACAGGAGGCACATTGCATCACCGTACATAGCAATTCTAAATTCATGCTGGGAAAATGTTGGCAGGTTCCCCTATTTTTGGCAGGACTTCACTTCTAGGTAACTCTTCCTTGGGTGGTAAGTATCCCTTGATTAGCCCCCAATTCTGCTCACTGGGAATGGCTTTGTAGTCTGTTATTTTCCAAGGTCCTTGGCTCCACCCTTTGAGATGATCTTCTTTTTCCATTATCCTCCTTGGCCACTTCTAAAGAGAAAACATGCCCTTCAGGCAATTTCTCAGCTTTCTTCCTGTCCATAGGCCCAGGCTGGGGCACTTATGACAATGCAACATCCTCAAAAACTTTGTGGTTTTTCCATGCATCTGATTCCATTAAATACCATCTGTCAAAAGGCACACCCCTGGTTCCTTGAGAACTTCATCTTTTTTAGGCTTAATCACTGCTACTCTGGGCATATCAGACAATATTCTTAAGA
>NW_007732056.1:0-337 GCF_000696425.1 Galeopterus variegatus | reverse complement strand
GCAGATAACATATTTTCATGTTATTTTCTGTGTAGTTTACCTCTTTAATGAATTGCCTGTGTATCCATTTTTCTTTTGGGTTATCTTTTTTCCCTAGGAGATCTTTATACTGGCTGGATACTTTTGTGATAAATATATTTTCCAGTATGAAACATGACTTTTTGTGTTGCTTATGCTGGTTTTTATTTGTCATTCAAACTTTTGTATTTTTATTAAGTCCAATTTATCATTTTTTTCTTTATGTATATATCTGTTTGTGATTTAAGAAGACTTTCTCTAACTTTATATTTTCTTCTAAAGCTTTGACTTTTTGGAATGTTTAGGTTCTTTTGTCTAT
>NW_007732055.1:139662-142122 GCF_000696425.1 Galeopterus variegatus | reverse complement strand
AGAGTCCAACACTCTATTGCAAACTGCACAGCTATAGTCTAACACCACTAATAGAAATCAGAGACTCAAGAGAAGGAAAGGGAAGGAATATGACTGAAAACCACAAGTTTGTATTTTAGAATTGTTTTAACTTGAAAGGAAGACTTTCCAATAAGCACAATTATAGATAAATTATTAGATGGCATGGGCTCATCCTTGAATCAGAAGTGCTGCTCACACTCATTTCTTCAATCATTTTGCAGTATATGCATGTATTGAAACAACACACTGTATCCCACAGAAATAAATATGAGTAAAATTGAAAAAGAAACAATAACTTTGTATTTCTGTTGGAGGTTGCATTCCTGTGTTCAAAGAAAACTATTTAAAACATTAAAATTGCAGTGAAAAGCTTTATTCAGCTGATGCCTAACAGGGAGCAGCAGAGACCAGATGACACCTTGATTAAAACAGGTTTGGAGTTTTTATAAAAAAAAAGTTTTGTTTTTTTTTTATAAAAAAAACAGGTTTGGGTATGCGCCCTTGCAGCTTTGGCTGAGGCAGCAGATTTTGTCTTTAAGTGTAACTTGACATCAAAGGTTGTCTTTGTGTTAGTGCCTTGGTGTGATCCTGATAACCATCAAAATAGTATTTTCTGAGAATTCTTTCTACAAGCCCTGCAGTTTGTCAAGGTTCACCAGGAGAAATAGAAAAAAGGAAGGTACGGGTAGAAGGCAAAGGCAAAACTGCAGACCCTTTATCATGTTTGTTTTAGACCTTTATATCTACAAAGGCACAACTTGTTTAATAGTGGAAATCAATTTAAAAAACGAATTTCCTTTGGTGAAATTTGATTTAAGTGTATGTTTTTAAGGGAAAAAAATAACCTTTTATAATATGAAACTGCTCTTTGACATATATGTGGTCTTTTATCTTTCTCCCTTGTATATACATGGCCCAGAAGGCAACAGAAAATTTATCAATAATCTTGATTCTCCACCTGCTCAACAAATGTCAACCCAAATAAATGTAAACATAGAATAAAAGAATTTACCCAGAGTATTTATAAAAGAAGAGAAGGGACAAATCGAATAATATTAATGTATAGATTATCTGATGAGATGTCAACAGAATAGAAAGTAGATAGACATTGATGGTCAGTTTTGGAACCCAGACTTAATGCTTTTAAATTTAGAACAGTGTAACATTGACAATTTAAAATAATAACTAATATAATTTATTACTATAAAATTATATCAATTTTAAGTAACTCAGACTTAAAAGAAGCTGTGTAGACAATAGGAATGTGGTCAGAAATAGGAAATAGTATTTTCAGTGATAAAGTGCAATATTTTCTTAGCAATATGCCTTGGCCATTATAGTCTATTTTACAGAAATTGCTTGCTATATATAATAGCCTGAAATTTATATTAAATATTTTATATTTTTATTTAATATGTTTTGAAATATTTACATTCATTTACACAATTTTCCTGTATATTATTTATTCAAATATACATATTGTAGCTAGTATAATGCAATATGTACTTTATGATGTAATGATAGACTTTATCTACTATAACCTGCAGCTGCTGGGAGAATTTGTATAAATCAACTTCTACATATTCTATGCCCAGTTTTATGAGATATGTATATATATATATATATATATATAAAATTTGAAAAACTCTTTATTTTTGTAACATGTGGAGCCAAGACAATCAGATATTTTATTTAATAGAAAAAAAAATTACCTTTGGTGGCTTGGATATGAATAATTACCACAGGGGGTAATAGTATTAATCAAAAAATATTATAGAGAGATGGATTACTGTGCAGCTAATGAAATTAAAGCATTAGATTTTCCCCACACACAGTTTCCTTTCAAGGTCTTGAGAGGATCTAACAACATGGTCAATGGGTATTGTCAGTTCAAGGATTATTCAAGATTTGTGTCTGTTCCAGAGTACTTGAAATGTACTTAAATCTTAATGTTACCTATAAACAAAAACAGTTGAAAATTGTCTATCTTGTTTTTTAAAAAAATCTATAAATTTAGATAAAATGCTAACAAAATTAGTTGAGAAGCTAAAATATATTTTTCTAACCATCAGTAATAAACAAATTTCGATCAAACTTGCTAGAAAAAGCACTAAATTACCTTTTGATTACCTCTATAGAAAATGCAAATAACATAAATTCTAAAGAGATAAGAAAGATTGTGGAGCATAGTATGAGGAGCAGTTGATTCTTAAAAACATATTTTTCTCTTAGATTTTAAAAATATTATATTTGCCATTTTTAACATGCAGTTTGCAGTTTATTAGAATTTTTTTCCTTTTATTTATCAAAGTAAATATTTACTTTTATACCACATTTTTTATTGTAATTTTAATATTTTCTTAATCATGCCCAAATTTTATAGGCTTTGGGTCCCACAAAACTTGGATTCAAAATGCAATTTGAAGGAAAAAAATCAAA
>NW_007732055.1:138158-139040 GCF_000696425.1 Galeopterus variegatus | reverse complement strand
ATCCATCTGATCTCATTATAATGTTATATGTGCCAAAGTTATAGTCAACTATTTTTGGAGGATTTATGAGAACATCACTGATGAGAAAAGTAGTAGATATGGATGCCCACTTTAGGATATTTGGACAAATCCATCACACTTACAATTATTCTTTCAATGTATTATTATATCTTTGTATTATTATATCCACATGGTCTGTGGATATTCACTTCAATACATCCAGCAAACCATTTCAGATCATGACACAAAAAAAGTAAGCAATGAACGTGTGTTTTAATGAATTGGTGAATGAAAAATGAAGGAAAAGATGCAGGTTAGACAAGAAAATTTTGGAGTATGTTTTGAAAATTATCTCTTTTATATAAATTAAACTAGAACTTCTTTATACCAATATAATATAAGCATTCCATTATTTTCAGATTCGTTAAGAACATTTCACTTTACTTAAATCTTAGTTTATATTTTTTCCTTAAATTAATCTGTTATTCTAATTTGACTACTTTTCTTATATGACAATTGTTCATTATGACAAAATATTCTACATGATGGAAAAGAAGCCAGAAAAATATACCCTTCCTTTTTCTAAACTTAATTACCTTTTTATTATCAATAATTTCTATATTTTATCTGTTTATTCTTTTCTAGGGGATGGGAAAATTCATGAAATAACCTGATATGGCATGAATTTTTTTATGTAGCTTTTCTAGAGAAGCTTGTCATTAATTATTTAGAATAAATATGTAAATATTAATTCAATCATGTTAATAAAACTTTATGAAAAGCCCACTTTGTGACAGGCAAAGGATAGCTATTGCATGCATTATGAGATCAAACAGAAGTAATCACATAGAGATAGGCAGTTTAAAAAGAAAAGAATATACA
>NW_007732055.1:135514-136427 GCF_000696425.1 Galeopterus variegatus | reverse complement strand
TTGATCCCCACTGTGACATTGTTAAGAGGGTAGGAAATCCTATTATGGTAATTGAAAGGTGAAGCCTTGAAGAGGTAATTAGATCGAAGGACCATGCCTTAGTGAATGGATTAAGAATGTTGGTCAGGGTGTGGTTCTGAGGGCTTTAAAATGGAGAGTGTATGAGGAAGTATCTCTCTCTCTGTTTCCACTATCTTGCAGTGTGAGACTACTGGGTCACTGTTGTCACCACCAGATGTGTCCCTTGTACTGTGGACTTCCTAGCCTCTGAAACTGTAAGCAATAAATATCCTTTTCTATATAAAATACCAAGTTCCATGTATTTTGTTCTAAGCAATGGAAGCAAACTAATACAGAAAACTGGTAACAGAGAAGTGGAATGTTGCTTATAACAAATACCTGAAAATGTGGAAGTGGCTGTGAAACTGAGTGTTGAGGAGAAGCTGGAGGAATTTGAAGGAGCAGACTAGAAAAAGCCTCGCTGCTCGTGGGAGTTTAGAAGACAAAACCAGGGAAAATTTGGAACCTTATTAGAGACTAGTTAAATGCTGGGAACCAGAATGTTTATGGAAATATGGACTGTAAAGGCCATTCAGATGAAAACGAGAAGAAGCTTTTTGGAAACTGGGGCAAAAGATCATCCTTGCTATGAACTGGCAAAGAACTTGGCTGCATTGTGTACATGCTCTAGGACCTTGAGGAAGTTGGAACTTAAGAGTTGTGAACCAGAGTATTTGGTGAATGGAATTTCTAAGCAGCAAAGAGTTAAGAAAGCTGCGCGGCTACCCGTAATGACTACACTGAGTTGTGTTGGCAAAGACACAACATAAAGCCAGAATTTAAAAGGGAGATAGAACATAAAGATTTGGAAAATTTGCAGCTTGGACATGTGATAAAGAAACAGAGAGCAGGA
>NW_007732055.1:133418-134253 GCF_000696425.1 Galeopterus variegatus | reverse complement strand
TAGATAACTTGTTTTGATTTCATAGATGGGACTTTGAACCTTGGACTTTTGAGTTGAAACAAGTTATGACTTAGGGGCTATGGGGATGAAATAAATGTATTTTTATGTGAAAAGGACATGAGTTTTAGGGGGCCAGGGGTGGAATGCTTTGGACTGAGTGTCCTTCCAAAACTTGATTTATTAAGAGGGTGGGAAATCCTATTATAGTAATTGAAAGGTGGAGCCTTGACGTGGTGATTAGATCATGGGACCACACTGTAGTGAATGGATTAAAAATGGTGGTCATAGGTATGGTTTGGAGGGCTTTAAAATGGAGAGTGTATGAGGAAGTATCTCTCTCTCTCTCTGCTTTCACCATCTTGCAGTGTGAAACTCCTGGGTCACTGTTGCCACCCCCAGATGTGCCTGTTGGACTGTGGACTTCCCAGCCTCCGAAACTGTAAGCAGTTTCTTTATAAAATACCCAATTCCATGTATCTTGTTATAAGCAACAGAAACGGACTAATACAATATCCCATCACTTTTGCTGTCTTCATTTTGTTAGAGGCAAATTACTGGGTTCGGTTTACACTCAAGGGTCAGAATTACACAAGTGTATAAATAATGAGGTTAGGATTATTGGAGACATATTTAGAAGATACCTATCACATTATGATATACTTTGATTTTTTAAATCATTTTATTGAGGTGCGATTGACATGTAAAAAGCTGTTCATATTTAATGTATGCAGCTAGGAATAAGGATACCCCTGTGAAGCCAACTCCATCTCACCATCAAGATCATGAACATATCTATCACCTCTCAAAGTTTCCTCTCATTCCCTTTATTGTTAAA
>NW_007732055.1:111534-131653 GCF_000696425.1 Galeopterus variegatus | reverse complement strand
AGAATAATTAAAGTTCTTTTCTTTTCTTTTTCTTTTTCTTTTTTTGCAAAAAATGTAGACATCTCACAATTAAAGTTGATGTCTGACCCAACTTTTGGAGGAATCACACTATTAGGATGATCTTACTGAAATGTCCTGAGTTGTCTGCATAAGCACTGGTGGCTTGCAAATATAGGTACTTTAGGATTAGTTAAGATAACTTTCAACATTTTATTATCTAATCCAATAAACAGCAGCCACCTGGAATTTCACATTTCTTCCAGGTTATCATATATTATTTGGATTTTTGAACAACTGCCCACATACTTAATCCTGGAGCTAGAATAGGGAAAGTAACTTCAATGTAAGAATGAACAGTGATTCTTTAATTTTTATGGAAAGATAACAAGAATCAAATGATGCCAAAAGATCATGGTAGAAGGCTGGAGATGATTTCCAAGAGTAAACAAGATTGAGGNATCTAGTTTATTATAAAATTAAAAAGAAGATAAAGTGCAAAGATTAAGAAAACTTTTTTTTCCCCCTGAGGTGGTAGAACAAATGACAAATTTCATAGCAATTATATAAAGCTTCTGTGTAAACAAATCATTAACACAGTTGCATATCAAGCTGCTTGAGGGACTACTGAAGAAAAGGTGAAAAAATATGGTAGCTCAAAACCAATACAATCTCAACAACTTTATTGCCTTATTTGGTGCATATTTATGATATATGGTTTAATAGAACATCACCCTGATAACAAAACCAGGTAAAGATACAACTAAAAAAGAAAACTACAGGCCAATATCCTTGATAAATATAGATTCAAAAATCCTCAATAAAATACTAGCTAACAGAATACAGCAACACACACACAAATTGTACACCATGATCAAGTGGGATTCATCCCAGGGATGCAAGGTTGGTTCAACATATGCAAATCAATAAATGTGATACACCATATCAATAAAATCAAACACAAGGACAATATGATCATCTCTATAGATGCTGAAAAAGCATTTGATAAAATTCAACACTTGTTCATGATGAAGACTCTCTACACGTTAAGCATAGATGGAAAGTATCTCAACATTATTAAAGCCATATATGATAAACCCACTGCCAAACCATACTGAATGGGGAAGAGCTGAAAACTTTTCCTTTAAGAACAGGATCTAGATAAGGATGCCAACTCTCACCACTCCTATTCAACACAGTGTTGGAAGTACTAGCCAGAGCAATCAGAGAAGAGAAGGAGATAAAGGGCATCCAGATTGGAAAAGATAAAGTCAAACTGTCACTGTTTGCAGATGACATGAACCTATATATCAAACAGCCTAAAGCCCCTACAAAAAAACTCTTGGAGTTGACAAATGATTTCAGCAAAGTAGCAGGATACAAAATCAACACACCAAAATCAGTAGCATTTCTATTGTCCAATAGTGAACATGCCGAAAGAGAAATCAAGAAAGCTTGCCCATTTACAATAGCCACCAAAAAAATAAAATACTTAGGAATTGAGTTAACCAAGGATATGAAAAATCTCTATAATGAGAACTACAAACCACTGCTGACAGACATAAAAGAGGACATAAGAAGATAGAAAGATATCCCATGATTTTGGATTGGAAGAATAAACATTGTGAAAATGTCCATACTACCCAAAGTGATCTACAAATTCAATGCAATCCCCATCAAAATTCCAATGACATTTTTCTCAGAAATGGAAAAAAAAAAATATCCAGACATTTATATGGAATAACAAAAGACCACAAATAGCCAAAGCAATTCTGAGCAAAAAACTAAAGCTGGAGGCATAGCATGACCTGACTTTAAACTATACTACAAAGCTATAATAACCCAAACCACATGGTACTGGCATAAAAACAGACACACTGATCAATGGAATAAAATAGAGAATTCAGAAATCAACCCACAAGCCTACAGCCATCTGATCTTTGAAAAAGGCACCATGCCTATACACTGGGGAAGAGACTGCCTCTTCAGCAAATGGTGCTGGGATAACTGGATATCCATATGCAGGAGAGTGACACTAGACTAATACCTCTCACCATATACTAAAATCAACTCAAAAGAATTAAATATATACCCTGAAATAATAAAACTTCTTAAAGAAAACATAGGAGAAACACTTTAGGAAGTAGGACTTGGCACAGACTTCATGAATACAACCCCCAAAGCATGGGAAACCAGAGGAAAAATAAACAAATGGTATTATATCAAACTAAAAAGCTTCTGCACAGCAAAAGAAACAATTAACAGAGTTAAAAGACAACCAACAGAGTGGGAGAAAATATTTGCAAAATAGACATCTGACAAAGGATTAATATCCAGAATATACAAGGAACTGAACAACTTTACAAAAAAAACCAAGTAACCCAATTAAAAAATGGGCAAAATGGCTAAATAGACATTTTTCAAAGCAACATCTACGAATGGCCAACACACATATGAAAAAATGCTCAACATCACTCAGCATTTGGGAAATGCAAATCAAAACCGCACTGAGATACCATCTCACCCCAGTTAGGATGGCTACTATCCAAAGGACTGTGAATGATAAGTGCTGGCGAGGTTGCAGAGAAAAAGGAATTCTAATACATTGTTGGTGGGACTGCAAAATAGTTCAGCCTCTATGGAAAATGGTACGGAGGTTCCTCAAACAATTCCAGATAGATCTACCCTGTGACCTAGCTATCCCACTGCTGGGAATATACCCAGAGGAATGGAAATCATCAAGTCAAAGGTGTACCTGTTCTCCAATGTTCATAGCAGCACTATTTACAATAGCTAAGAGTTGGAACCAGCCCAAATGTCCATCATCAGATAAGTTGATACAGAAAATGTGGTATATCTACACAATGGAGTACCACTCTGCTATAAAAAAGAATGAAATACTGGCAATTGCAACAACATGGATGGACCTAAAGAAAATTATATTGTGAAACAAGTCAAGCATAGAAAGATTAATATCACATGTTCTCACTTATTGGTGGGAGCTAAAAATAAATAAATAAATACACAAGCTCGGGGATTGTAGGGAAGAAGACACAACAATTATGATTCCTTGAAGTTGATATGACAAGCGAACAGATATGAGGTTGTTGGGAGGGAGGAGGGTGGGAGGTTTTGGTAATGGGCCACAATAATCCACTACATTGTATATTGACAAAATAAAATAAAACTTAAAAAAATAGAATGCTCTCTTATTTGAGGCAAAAGAACTATATGTACAAAATCACATACTTGTTACTAGGAACTTATTCATCACCGTTGCTCAGACTATGTTGACTCAGAGCTCCATGACTATGACATTTAAATATTGTCAATACCTTAAGTAGGCAGGCTGCTGTACCCATCTCAAATAGGCTGATAGTGCCTTTTGAGTTTTAGAGTACCTAAATGTGTATTTGTAAAGATTGTTAGAATAAATAAAATCCCTCTGGCAATTGTATTTTCCAAAGATTGGCCACAATAATATCTCCCACTCCACATGGTCTTCTAACAATATAACCTTGATATTCCTCTCAAGTGTCTTCTCCCTTGGACCACATGGACTATCATAACTGCCCCAAACAACAGAGTATGGAAGAAGTATTACTACAACTTCTGAGACTATGTCATCAAAATAGCACTTACTTTTCTTGCTCTCCTGGTACACTTGCTCCTGGAAACCAGGTGCAGCTATCTTGAGAGGGAGTCCAAACTAACCCACATGAAGAAATCACATGGAGATATCACATTTCAGCTTACAGAGTAGTAGAGGTTCCATTTCCTGCCATCATCAGTTGCCAGACACGTGAATTGTTTCTAGAAGATTCCAGCCCACATCAGCTAAGTCCCATCAGACTTAATATCTTCCTGCTGAACCTGATAACAGCAACGAGCCCAGCAAGTTATCATTGCTCTGTTCTTGAATTCCTAAGGCTCAGAATCCCTGAGTACAATAAAGCAGCTCTTTCATACTTCAAAATGTGTGTGGGTTGCTATGAAACAGTAGTAACTAGGACGAACACTAACTACTTATCTCCTATTTGTACCAGCTAAGTCTCTTTAGGCAGTAAATTCCTAATTATGCTTTCTACATTTATCAAAAAAGTATTTTCATGATACCAAATCCATTATTATGCAAGGGAAGATCTTTACATAAACACATTGTTTTTCACTCAAAAAGAAATGTCAGTTGAATTATCAGCAAAGAAACACCTAAGTGGCATAGAAGTTGTCAATAAATGCATAGAAATAATT
The DNA here is from genome assembly GCF_000696425.1 of Galeopterus variegatus. Taxonomy (NCBI): domain Eukaryota; kingdom Metazoa; phylum Chordata; class Mammalia; order Dermoptera; family Cynocephalidae; genus Galeopterus; species Galeopterus variegatus. The sequence continues at coordinate 127,405 of NW_007732055.1, read as the reverse complement.
CATCCTTGTCAAAAGTTAAGAGAATTTATCAGTTGGATATATGGAATAGACAAACTGATTTTCATATTGTCAGTAGTCATTTCCTTTCTGCCACATATATTTTTAAGAAAAATTTTCCTTTACAGTAGTCAAACATTGATTCGGAAAATGTCAGTAATCTATCTCATGGGAATTTGAAACTGAAAACGAGGGTCTCTACCCGGCTTTTTTGTGTGTTGCAAATCGGATGTAATGTAGTGTTGAAAAATGTCTGAAGAAATGGAAAGAAAGACAGGGAAGGAGAAGAGAGAGAAATGAAATTGTACAGAGATAAGATTAAGATGAAACGGGGTACTGAAGCTTATTGTCATGGTTTTAGACAGAAATAGAAAAGCTATGATAGCATTTTTGCTGTAATGGATTTTCTGTTTCTGGTTCTAGTTTTCTTGCCAATGAAACAGCATATCTCAATACCCCTATGTCCTTGTAAAACCCAGACGTCAACTGAGGTTACTTGAAGGCAATATATCAATTTGAATGCCTTTGATGAAAAGTTACAGTGTCAATGCTATTGGCTTAAAACAGGGAATGTATATGCTTCCATAAAAAGAAATCTGGAGATAGGGTCATCGAGCAGATTTGCAGCATTATAGATAAAGCAGAATCTTTCCATCTTCTGAAATGTCAGTCACAGTTTAAGTTTTATTCTAATGCAGGTCCCATTCATGCTTATAGGATGGCTACCAAGTGCATATAAAGTCTACATGTCTCTTCATTTGGTAAAATAATACCATCTCCTCCCTGATCCTTTCACAATTCTTTTTCCTCATACTTGACTCTTTAGAGGACTTTAATTCTTCATCTCCTTGTCATTTGTGAATCCAAATATTTGCATACTAATAAGATTTGCTAAAGAAAGGACATTCTTCTTTTGCTCTCATCTTTTGTAGTACAGAATCCCTGGCAGTGATTAGGTTTCATTTCTTTCTCCCAGAAGTTTCTATACTTGGAGCACTATTTAGACTCATCAGTACAAATTCTTCGAATTTTATAATATTTTCAGAAGGCATTGATAACTGTTTTCATTTTATGTACACTTCATTTTGTTTGACTTTTAGTTACCTCAAGGTATACAGTTTATCAGCAGGAAATAAACACATAATACAAACATTTATAGGAAATATCCTATAAGAATCATTTGTTAATAAAAATAGTTTATATTGTAAAGCATACTTTGTTTTTAACTGAATAGGCAATTAGCTTATGTTAAATATAAATGAAGGATTCATAGAGAAGTTTTATAGAAAAAAAGAAAACAAATCACTCTAAATAATATTTCCAAAAAATAAAAGCTATGAACATGGCTTTTTAGATTTTGTTTAAATGTCTATTATAACATTACCCACACACAAATTATAAATATTCAGTATGTAGTTTTGTCTTATGATAGAAAAATTTTCCATGCTTTTAAATATTTTTGAAAATAGTACTGTAATGTGTGTAAAATGTTAAAAAATAATATAGTATTAATCATTTCTATATTTTTGGTTTTACATTATTGTTTATAATTTTTGGAGTTAAAATACCACTTTGATGTAGTGGTTAACTTCTTTGCATAAATTAATCTCCACAGTTTTGACTGTTAGTCTCTTTAAATTTATTTTTATAAATGAAATTACTGGGTTAAATAGTATATTATTTGTTAAGTTTTGTCACACAAATAAACATAAAAATGTATAATTTAAAAGTTGTCCTGGGACATTGATAATATGCCTGGAAATAATTTCATACTAGTTTTTATGTATTTATTATTTTATTCCATCAGTTGACAGAATGAATTTTAATAAAGATTGTCTGATATTAACGACTAAGCTGAAAATTGCATATTGCTTTATAGTCTACAGAATAAATAAACTTTTTGCACTTTAATATTTTTTTTATTTTATTTTTAACTGTAGCATGGATGTATAATTTTGCAGTATAAGCACAAAAGTTCTGTTTGGTTTATAAGCAGGGGATATTTAAACAAAATCAGAAATTATAAGATTTACTCTTCACCATTAGGAAAAAAAGCCATTCTAATTAAGTAGCAAGTTTTAAAATAGAAGGTTAATCCCATGGAAATCTAATTTGATGTAATAAATTTAATACTGAAAATTATGGAGGTATTCTTTAATGTGTAAAATTCAAATGGAGAAATCAACCTTTGTCCAATGATTTTTGGACATTATAGAAAGATATTTCTAGTTAATAAAATAGTAAATTCTCTAAAATAAAACATAGCCTCATAAACATTTTGTTATTTTATATGTAAGCATTAACTGCAATCAATAGGAACAGTTAATTCACTGACTTCTTATGACACATTAGATATGCATTTCTCAAAAGAAGATATTTACATCAGTGTGACTATCACAATATGATTCCTTAAAAAACATTTGTCTGATGTGCATTTTTCATATCTTTATTTTAAGAACAGCAATTTTAGCTCACCCTAAACAGAAAGTTAAATTCTAGTCATTCAATATCTTTCTTTTCTTCTCCCAAAATAGTAAAATGTATTTCCTTCTTAAGTATTTTTCCACAGGGAAAAAACCTCGTAATCCTTAAATATCATGTAATCAATTTACAGATTTAAGTAGAGTCAGCACAAATTTTTTCATAATAAAACATCAGAGGGGTTTACACGTACTTCTAATATATGCTTCTACTTTCCTAGCTTTTATATGTGTGGGGTAAAAATCCTCTCTGGAGGAAACTTGGCACCAAATATTGTAGCTATAAAGAGAATTTTTTATTCCTTCCTATCTAAAAGTATTGATTGGAAGCCTGAGTTACAGAACCTCACTCTTCAAAAGCACACTCTGACTTTTTTGAAGTTTCTGTTTTAGGGTATATTTTGGGAAAGACCTATAGATCCATGTCTGTTATAGAAAGTATTGCATTTGCTTCTTAAAATATACTTCCTGTCCTTCCTCATTTATCAGGGGCCAACCTTAAATAAGATTTTCTTGATCACACTGCAGCCATAATATGAAAACCTCATCTGCAACCTAATCTTTTCCTGCAACTCTTTCTATAAACATCTTTAGACAACTTCTGAAATTTCCTCACACATAAAATATCTGCTTAATTATAGAAAATTAGCTCACAATTAATTATTGCCAGTGTAAAAAGTTCCCTTTGGAAGTAAAGAAATCTGTTTATGAATGAAGCAAACTGAGTTTTATTGGCTTTCTTATACAAGGCAGATGCCACACAGGTGATTCTGAAAGGAAATCTTGCTAGGAAGCAAGGATTTAGTTGTGTATGGATTGGCCCTGGATGTTCTTAGGGTGGGAGATCAGAGCCAAGTTGAAAGTTGTCTTCTCATTTAGGTTGCTTACCAGAGGGAAGAGAGATTCTGGATGAAGAAGGAAGTATTATGTGAGTCACTGGACATTCTCAGGTCATTATTGAATAACTGATCAAGGTAATTGTTCTGGTCCTTGGGAGCAATATAAGAGGAAATCAGAAAAAAAAATTTTTGATTTGTAATAACATCTCAAATCACTCATTCTCAGTGTATTTAGGTAAGTTGGTAATTCTTTCAAGTTATCTCTGAAATCACCTCTTAGTTTATAGTAAATCAATGGTAGATAGATAGGTTTGTCTTTAACTCTTTGAAAATGATATTGATGCACAACATATGAGTAGAGAGAGCGACACACCTTATACTAATAGTGAATGCTTATAAAGCACCTCCTGAATACAAGGATTTGTTCTAAATATGTATAAAGATTACTTGACTTAACTTTATAATGACTCAGTGAGTAGGTTATTAGAATTTTCATTTTATGGATGAGGAAACTGAGGCACAGGAAGTTTAAGAAATTTACCCTCTTTCACACATGTGCCAAGTTTCTTAGCCAAGATTCAAATCCTATCAATCTAACTCGAAAGTGTGTGGTTCATAGAAACATGGGAGAGACAAAAAGAGAGAGAGAGGAGAGAGAGAGAGAGAAAGAGAGAGAGAGAGAGAGAGAGAGAAGAGAGAGAGAAAGACAGAGACAGAGACAGTGAGAAATAGAGAAACAGATTATGGATTAAGGTCAAGAAAAAGAAGGGCATAACAGAATAAGTCAAGAGCCCATGAGGACCAGATTTAAGATAGAGTTTGGGAATACTGGAAGGAGGAGAAAAATATTGTGTTGATGCAGTTGTTGTCCATATTAAAAGACAAGTGAGGAAAGATTTCAAGACTTTATTCTGTATGTTATAAATAAATTAGGCTTTTGGGAATAGACTTCAGTAAGATTTAAATTGCCCATTACTTTTGGCATTGGAATTGTATTTGTTTGAAAATGCTACTGCATTTAGGACTGGACTCCAGGCAAGAGAAGGAGTCGGGCTCAAGGTAGGATTTTGAGAGAGTAGTTCTTGAATTTTTCTTTTTTACCTATGGTTGAGTACCCTACACCTGAGACACTCATACTTACCTGGCAGTGTCCTGGCTGGCTGGGGCTGTGAGGCACCCATGCTGTGCCACACTATGCAGTAACCAAGACCCCCACCCAGATATCATAGAGAACCAGCTGCAGCTGCACCCCTGCCTTGTCTCACATTGTGGCTGCCACACACTGCTGTAACAGAATTTTCCATACTACTTCTCCCCTGCTATAATTTTCCACCCTGAGGTAGAGTCATAACCATATAAGATCACCCCTTGTGCCCTGCTGCACAAACCTGGGAGAAATGCTCCATAAAAGAAACAGCCCCTCTGTGTTCGGGGTTCAGCTTTTGTGACATTAGTCCACTGAGCCGTTGCCAGCACATCAATAGACCCTGCTTCCTGCCAAAAGCCTCCATGTTCCCTGCCTGTCCCTGTGAGTTAACAGTAACACGCTGAAACATTTCTTGGGGGCTCACCTGGGATGGTGGAGACGGCAGTTTAACCACCTCCCTTGTCTCTCAGTCTCGCCCCCAGACACACATCACCACGGACTACACTCAGGCACCGACGGAGAGTTTTCTGTGAGTGGGAATGACCTCACCGGGAGGTCAAACCTGGAGCACAATGGAACCCAAAGAGGTGCAGGAACCAGACCAGGGGAGATCCACCTGTCAGGCCAGGTAAGGACCCGGGTCCCATGAGGTTCCGACTCCCTGAGAGTAGAAGGGGAGCCTGATCAACTCTCAAAGGGGGAATGTCTTAGTACTCTGTTTCACAGAGGAAACCACATTCCTAGGTCAGGTCAGGATTTTTAGAATTTTGGGGTGGTAAATAAAAGCGTGTGAATGTGTGGCTGAGACATATCCTAGATGTGAACTGTGTGGAGTCCTGATGCAGAGTTCCACTGCAACCTCCTACACCTGAGGGTGACTCTTACAAGAGAGGTCCTGACGGGGGTTTATACCGTCTGACCAAAGCCAAGGGTGCTGAAATATCACTGTGAGATGAGCAGCCAGAGACGGACAGAGTGGTGATTGGAATAGTGTCTGTTGCGGCACTGATCATGGGTGGAAAACATGTAGGGAAACCTGGCAAACAAAGTCCCCTTACCTGTATGCTGAGGAATTTTAAAAAGGGCTTTTCTAGTGATTATGGTGCCAAACTATCTCCTGATAAACTCAGGACATTCTGTGAGGTGGATTTGCCATCTTTCAATGTGAGATGGCCCTTGGAGGGATCCTTTGACCTTTCCCTTATCCATCTAGTCAGGCAAGTTATTACTGGCCAATGTAGAAATGACCTTCAGGCCCACCTGACCAGTACCCCTATATTGATGCTTGGGAAGACTTAATTCATTCACCATACTGGTTAAAGACCTTCATGGAAAAACACTGTCAAATTCTCCTGGCCAGAGAAACATCAGTCCCAGGTCAGACTCACACCCGGAGGTGACTGCTCCAAGTGGCCCCCAAGCCAGCTATTCTGCCCTCAGATCCAGGGGATCTGCTACCTCTCTACTTAACTGGGCCAACTGCTCTGCCACCCCCAAGGCCCCGATCACTGCCTCTTACTGAAGCAGTGACTCCTACAGCTCCTCCTGGCCCATCAGTGGGGACGACTTCAGCTCCCACATCTCCAGAGACCCCACTGACACCTACTCTGACCCTATATGGTCCAAGCAGGACCCAGCCTTCAATGGAGTCACCATGGGGAATGGCTCTCCAGATGCTGCTCAGAGAGTCTCAGGGTCCCTTATATTATGATCAGGATGGGCACCTGCAGGGAGGACAGCCCACCTTCATCTATCAGCCCTTTCACAATGACTGACCTTCTAAATTGGAAACATCATATGCCCATATATACTGAAAAGCCCCAGGCTATGTTTGACCTGGTCCAGTCCATAGTCCAGACTCACCAGCCCACCTGGATGGACAGCAGGTAGTTCCTAATGACTCTCTTCAATATAGAAGAAAGATGCCATATCAGCCAGGTGGCTCTAAAGTGGCTCCAACACCATGCCCCAGCCAGGACACTTAATGCCCAAATGTATACCAAAACCCTCTTTCCCTTCCCAATAAGGATCCTCAGCACAGATCAGGTCCTACAGATGCTGGAGCAGTGCCAAGAGCCTCTCCCAGGAGGCTTAAAGGCAGGAGGGAAAAAGCCGACCAACGTTAGTAAGATCTCTAAAGTCCTCCAAAAGCCAGAAGAAAGCCCCAGTCAATTTTATGAAAGGCTCTGCAAGGCATTCTGCCACTGCAAGCCCCTTTAATCCTGAACAACTTTAAGACCAGAGGATGATCAATGCTGCTTTTGTGGACCAAGCACAGGGGGATATGTACCATAAGCTGCAAAAGCTGTCAGTGTTTGCTGGCATGAATTACCCAACTCCTAGAAATTTCAACCAAGGTGTTCGTCAACTGGGACCTGGAGGCCTGCTGCAAGAAAGACAAAAAAGAATAAAGAAAAGGTGGACCTCCTAGCTGCTACACTGGCCAAAAAGTTGGGAACCCCAAAAGGGCCCCAGGGCTGAGGCCAAAAGCTGACTAGAGATCAGCCACAGGACACACCTGGTTCCAGACCACCTCTAAGACCCAATGAATGTGCCTTCTGTCATGAAGACGGTCATTCGAAAAAATTAATGTCCCCAACTCCCGGCCACTGCTAAGGACAATTTCCAGTCCCACAAAAAGTGACAAGCCTCCGGAGGAGACTACAACCCAGGTAAACCGGCTACAAAGGCACCCCAGCAAGATTTCATTGGCTTGGCTGAACTTGAACAATATAAAAGTGAATAGGACTGACTGGGCTCCCTTTCCCTGGGCTCCCATGAGCCCTTGGTCCAAATGATGGTAGGGGGCCAACCTATAAACTTCATGGTGGACACTGGAGCCCACATTCGGTAGTCACACAACCTCTTGGTCCTTTTTCTTGGAAACAAAGTACCATAGTTGGAGTCACAAGGAGCCAACAGAAACACACCTTCTTACTGTCCAGAAGATGCAACGTAGGAAAAAGAGAGGTCATTCACAAGTTTCTCTACCTTCCCAACTGTCCATTACCTCTACTTGGATGAGATCTGCTGAGTATGTTTCAGACCCAAATAACTTTCTCAAAGATCGGAGGTATGTCCCTATTTCTGGGAGATTCAGGTGCTCAGATCCTGTCCCTCACCATTCCCCAAGGGGAAGAATGGCAGTTGTTCAGCCTAAAGGCCACAACACCAACATTGCTGGAGCTTCCCTTCCAAGTGCCCGGAGTCTAGGCTGAAGACAACCCACCAGGTCTAGCTAAGGACATTCCCCCAGTCCTGACAGACTCCTTAAGTATAGACTTTTAAAGCCATGCCAGTCCCCCTGAAACACACCTCTACTATCAGTTCAGAAGCCAGGGACAAATGACTTTTGACCAGTACAAAACCGCAGGGCAGTCAACCAAGCAACCATCACCCTGCACCCTGCCATTCCTAATCTGAGCTTAATCCTTGCTGATGCTGCTTACTTCACCTATCTGGACCTCTTCTGCATCAGACTGGCTCCCTAAAGTCAACCCATTTTTGCTTTCCAATGGAACAGTCCCAAGGGGACTCAAAAACAATTAACATGGACATGGTTGCCTCAGGGGTTCAAGAACTCCCCAACCATTTTTAACACAAGCCTGGCTTCTGGCCTGCAGACTTTCCCAGTCAAACAAAGTGGATGTACTCTGCCCCAATATGTTGATGACCTATTGCTGATTGGAAGGACCCACCAAGAATATATAAAAGAGATTGAACTCCTCCTCAATCTACTTTGGGAAAAAGTATAAAAGGTGGTGTCTAAATAGAAGGCCCAAATATGCCATGAAAAAGTCAAATATTTGGGGTTCTATATCTCCCAAAGACAACACCAACTGAGACCAGAGCATGAACAGACTGTCTGTTTCATCTGAACCCCAACACCCAAAGACACATTCATGAGTTCCTGGGGGCAGTGGGTTTCTACAGGATCTGGATCCCTAACTTTTCAGTGCTTAGAAAACCCCTATATGAAACAACCAAAGAGGGGAGAAAAGAATCCCTGATCTGGGAAACAACTCAACAAAAGGCCTCATGGACATAAAAAGGGCACTTATGAGTGCCCCAGGACTGGGACTGCCTGACTTGAAAAAGCCCTTCTTTCTATACATCCACAAAAGACAGGATATTGCAGTGTGAGTTCTAACTCAGTTTCTGGGGTCCTGGCACTGCCTGGTGGCATATCTTTCAAAACAGCTGGACACAGTGACCCAAGTACTCCTGCAAGAAATCATCCCATGATTTGAATTACCTCTAGTCATTGGGTCTGCCAATGGACCCGCATTTGTAGCTAAAATTCTTCAACCAATAGCCTGGAATTTAAAAATTACCTGCAAGCTACACGCTGCCTATTGACCCCAAAGTTCAGAAACGGTCAATCTCATGAACTATAAAGACTCACCTTAGGAAATTATGCTAAGAAACCCACCTCCACTGTAACAAAATCCTCCTCATGGTTTTGTTCCTGATCTGATCTACACCCACCAAGTGCATGGGCTTCTCCACTTTTGAAATCCTATACAAAAGGCCTCTCCATGTCATCAAAGCCATTCAAGGTAATCTGACGGAGGTCAGATAGGTAACTTTACAACAACAACTCTGGGCTCTAGGAAAAACCATAGAGGCCATTCACCAGTGGGTAGGAGAGCAACTCCCAGTGATTCTTAAACCCCTTGAATACCCCTACAAGCCAGGTTCCTCTGTTTGGATTAAAAAGGAAATGTACCCCCCTCAAACCCCTGTGGAGGGGACCTTTTACTGTCTTCTTATTTACCCCTCTACAGTCAAAGTAGCTGAGGTCACTCCGTAGACACATCACAGCAGACTCAAACCAGTCATGATCTCTTGGGACTACATTCCTCACCCCACATCACCCTGCAAGGTAACTCTCCAGAAAAGAGGACTGGAAAATGCCATGGAGACCCCGGATGACAACAGCCCTGCTCTAGTCACTCCAAGGGCTGACTAGCCCATGCACAGTGGAAGCCTGAATATCCCCAGACAAAAAAAAAAAAAAAAAAACCTACTCATGTCCCAGTACAAAAATGGTCAGGCTAAAACCCAAAAAGCCTCTTCAGAGACTGGTTTAACATGTTTGGAGTATTCAAAAGCCTTATTATTATTATGGTTCTTTTCATAGTGGGTACCTGTCTCATCCTCCCTTGCCTGCTGCCTCTGGTAATACACACAGTCACATCCACCCTGGAGGCCATAGTAGAACAAAAAACCACAGTCAAAATGTTCTCACTATGACAGTACCAGCCCCTAGACCAAAAGCAAGCTAAAGGTGATGGTGTTTGACCAGGCCACCTAAGGCTTTGGTCATGCATCAATGGTCAGGCTAAAACCCAAAAAGCCTCTTCAGAGACTGGTTTAACATGTTTGGAGTATTCAAAAGCCTTATTATTATTATGGTTCTTTTCATAGTGGGTACCTGTCTCATCCTCCCTTGCCTGCTGCCTCTGGTAATACACACAGTCACATCCACCCTGGAGGCCATAGTAGAACAAAAAACCACAGTCAAAATGTTCTCACTATGACAGTACCAGCCCCTAGACCAAAAGCAAGCTAAAGGTGATGGTGTTTGACCAGGCCACCTAAGGCTTTGGTCATGCATCAAAGGGGAGAAAGAGGCACCCGTACTTACCTGGCTGTGTCCAGCCCAGCTGTGGCTGTTAGGCACCCATGCTGTGCCACACTATACTGTAACCAAGACCCCCACCCAGATCATACAGACCCAGCTGCAGCTGCACCCCCACCTTGTCTCACACTGTGTTTGCCACACACTGCTATAACAGAATTTCCCACCCTGCTTCTCCCTTGCTGTAATTTTCCACCCTGAGATAGAGTCATAACCAAACAAGATTACCCCTTGTGTCCCATTACAAAAACCCAGAAAAAATGTGCCATAAAAGAAACAACCTTGCTGCATTTGGGGCTCAGCCTTTGTGACGAGAGTCCACTGAGCTGGTGCTGACACATAAATAAACTCTTCTTCCTGCCACAAGCCTCAGTGTTTCCTGCCTCTCCCTGTGAGTTCACAGTAGCCTATTGTAATACACCTACTAAATCATCTCCAGGTACTCCTAACCATACTCCTGTGTGGCCATGAAGAAACTTGGTGGTAATTTAAGAAACCACTGGTACAGGGACTTGATACTGAAACAGCCATATGGCACACTTATTTTTAACATTGTTTAACAAGATATGGCAGCTTTCTTGTTGAAGTTATGATGCGAAGCAGTAAAGTCGACCATGGACCAACAGCATCATCATTACTTGGGAACTAGTTAAGTATGCAGATCATCTGACCACTATCCAGTCCTATAGAATCAGAATCTCTGGGAATGGAGCCCAGGCTTCTGTATTTTAACAAAGTATTTCTATGCACATTAAAATTTGGGAAGCAGTTGCAAGGATTTCCAGTTGTCCAGATATGGGCCATGATAATACTTTTATTACCACAAAATGCCAGGATAGAAAGTTAGTGGTTATTTGGATATCTGAATCAGTCTGGGAAAAATTCATTGTTTGAGACTGCATATCTGCAGAGAATGAGACATATGCACTTCACTACAAAATGTTACATTTAATTTAAGTTTCAATCAAAAAGCAATGGAGTCCCAATTTTATAAGATTTTCATAATAGATAGAACTTTACTTAGTGTCACACATGCTTGAATAAGGTTAAAGAGTCTTGATCTATTCTAACAGGGAGGATCAAGGCCTGGTTGCTCTGGTGCAACAGGTGTTGAAGCATCTCAGAAGCCATTGCTACAGGCTGTCAGAACAGCTTCATGAAAAACTTAATAGCATTTTACAAGATTAGATGTTAGGGCTTACAGAAAGCGATCAACTTGCTCAAGATAATTAGGCATCTAAACACTGGCTTTAATGATACTGGGATAAAAACATTATCATTTTCTTCCTATTTTTCTTTCTCCCTGCCTGGCCCTCCTGTCTCTGTATCTCTGTCTCTCTTCATACAAAAGACATATCATTGTAAACATTTTTAAAAAGTGAGAATTTAATGCAAAAAATTCCCCTTCTTCCCTCACTTCTAATATTAGTCCTTACGATTTTCTGAAGATCATTGCAGGGGACCTATGAATATCCCACAGTAGCATTCCTCTAGATCCCCTTTTCTCTTTATTCCTTGTTTCTTGTTTACAGGATTTATTTAGAGCCTGTTGCTCCTCCAAACTCCCAAACTAGTCGTCATTCCTGACAACTAGCAAAACATTCATTCCTGATTTTCATTCCCTGTCCTCTCCACAACCTTCTACTCTTCTCTTAGTCTTTAAGGTCTCTGTTTTTTGCTGTTTTTGTTTGTTTGTATTGTTTTTGTTTTTGCAAAAGAAAAGGATGCTTTTTCCCCTTACTCTTTTCTGGGTTCTGGGTAACAAAAGCTTCAGGAAAACTCAATTCCCCCAGAAAGCACTAACAAGGAATATCCATGTTTCCATCACAATTCTCCTGGCAACATATTTTTGATCTTTTGCAAAGAGGATCCCAGTATTTCTGCATCCTTTCAGAAGCCTTTTATAATAACAGCCCTCACCTCCATTGCACTCTTAGCAACTTGAGTGTAAACAATTTTTCCCTTAGGCCTCCAGATGTCCTCAGGCTCTGCTTGGTTGCATTTAACAGTCTAGCTAAGTCACAGAGATGAGGAATAAATGGCAGGATAGGATAGATGGGGGAAAACCTTATACGAGTGAGATGTTTTAAGGTGTCCTCTCGAATAGAGTGATAGTTTCTTTTGCTGAATCTTACCCATAGCTTTATTAGCAAACAGTTTTTTTGCTCCCTAACAAATTGAGTACAGGTCCTAATTGACTGTCCTTTGTTGGGGGATTAGCTACCTCACTACTCCTACTTTTATTAACAAGGTAAAAATAACTAAAGTTTGAGAAAAGTAATTTTTAAACTACAGAAATAATCAGTGGTCACTTGATAATTCAGCTCTCATGAAATCCTATGGCAGTGTAAAATTTAATGATTTGTTTTCTGAATAAACATACACAATATTTAAATTCAGTTGCATTTTTTTTTAAAAGTTGAAACACATTACTTATTCATTCAACATCATATTCAGGGTGATTTTTTGTTTGTTTGTTTTTGTTTTTGTTTTCCATTGACTAGAAACTCAGGAATATGTTTATTTTATGTTTATTAAGTGTCTCCTACATAAAAGTTGAAACACATTACTTATTCATTCAACATCATATTCAGGGTGATTTTTTGTTTGCTTGTTTTTGTTTTTATTTTCCATTGACTAGAAACTCAGGAATATGTTTATTTTATGTTTATTAAGTGTCTCCTACATGCTAGGGAGAGTCCCATATCACCAAGTAAAATGCAGGTCTCTCTTTGTGGAGTTTACATTCTAGCAAGTTCCCACAAATTGATAGTATATACCGTTATATTAAAAATAGGACTTAATTTTAAAAGCAGTTAGAATAACAAAAGAATGCTATATAATCCCTTAATATTTCTACTATGCAACTCAGGTATGTAGGGATAATTTAAGTGACGTGGTAGGGTACACACAGTAGTAGCACCAGGTCTCCTAAGTCAGAATTCAGTCCTGTTGATGTTATACCATCAACCAGTGCATAATTTACCCATCCTACTTGTATAGACAAAGGCATTTTATGTATGATAGCTAAGAAAGAATCAGATAGTTTTGAGAAAAGGGCAAACTGTAGGCTTAGTCTGATTTAATGAACCCCATCCCCAAGATATTGTTTGGAAAAAAAAAAGGTCTTTGCAGGTGTGGTCAAGCTAATCATCTTGAGATGGGTGGGTAGGTTATCTGAGTAAGCAGGGTGGGCCTATGCAATTATATGTGTCCTTCTAAGGGAGAGGCAGAGGGAGACTTTTCTCACACAAAGATGAGATGAATACAAAGGCAGAGATTGGAGCAATGAGGAAAGAAGGGTAGGAGTGGAGGCAGCCGTCAGAAGCTCAGAAAGGCAAGGCACAGATTCTCCCCTAGTGCTTCCAGAGGGAGCACAGCCCTGATGACACCTTGATTCAGCCCAGAGATACTGATTTCAGATATCTGGTCTCTAGAACTGTGAAAGAATAAATTTCTGATGTTTTAAGCCATGGAGTTTGTTGTAATTTGTTACAGCAGCCACAGAAACCTGGTACAGCAAGTAAAGTAAAATAGTAGCTCCTAACTGTGTTTTGTGAAAAATACTTTTTCAATATTGTCTGCTTGATTTTCCGAGAAAATAAATGAGAAATTAGTTTTTAAAACTTTGGTAGTTCTACATGATACATGTGTACCCACTTGATAACTGACAATTTGATTAAAATGCTTAAGTCTCTGAGAAGTCCTGCAATTAAGAGACCCAATTTAATACTTTAACTCTATTACTAAAATTGTTCGATCACAGAAACACTCTTTTTTTTTTGTAAAAACTGTAATGCCTCAGTAAAGAGTCCAATAAAACACAGTTTGGGGAAAAGGATGCATAGGGTTGCAGAGCCACCTGCTTCCAGAACATGCCAGAGGCCAAGCTGACTGTTTAGATTGGCCTCTCAGTCAAGATGGGTCCCCAGCAAGAGATCTGGTGCCATTTCCAGTGAAAATGAATTTGAAGTTATGCAGTGTTTTTCTATGCCTGATCGTAACATTTATTTTCAAAATGTGTGTGTATAAGATTATACATGTGCATAGGTTCATTCAAAGTACTCAAAGCTTGCTGTGTGGTAAACTCTAGTCTACATAGTGAAAAAAAAAAAAAGGGAGCACATTGGGGAAATTACAACTGCTTAAATACTGATAAAATTTAATGAGCTGGAAAAAAAAGTGAGCTAAAAGTTTCCAGACTCTAAAGAATAGATGCCATTTTTAGGAATTTGGCATCCCAGTTCACTCTTTCGCTTCCTAATTCCCCCTGAAAATGCTGTTGATTCAATGTTCTGTATTCCTGAACTGACACAGCAATAGAGGAGATGAAAGGTAAGAAATTATGAGATTTAATCACTGAATATGTGTAAGAATGAGGAAGAGGGAGTGGTTTAGATGAGTAATGTATTCCTGGATTTGATAAATTTAACTTGGGAAGTATTCATCGAAAACAAGGACAGTTCAAATAAAGGTTTATGAATTAGATGGGTGAGAGGGCTACTTGACAGATTTCTGCCTCCTCTACCAGACTGATAGATTACAAACCCCAGAAATATGCCAGGGTCCACTCACCATTTTGTCCTTCGTGTCCAGAATAGCACCAGACATATAGAAGGGAATCCTCAAATATTTGCTGAATGAATGAATTCTGATTCACTTGACTCAAAGTTTCTTTAGGAATAATCAGATGATGTGTTTTTGCTCAATTAAGATAGACTGAGGATTATGTAGATCTATATTTATCTGCTTTATCTCCAATTTGAAAAGGCAAACTTAAGAATGTAAGTAGGTGCACATGACATTATGTTATTATCTAAGTTGCTTTAATATTTTAGAGATATAATTCTTTCATTATGGATAGATATTAAATGCAAAACATGGCAGAATGTTGAGACATGATGAATAAACTGGTGACCCAAAGTGATTAGACCTATGTGATTGTGTTTTTGTTTTTCACAAAATGATTTAAATAGTATAGCAACATCTACTCATCATTCTCTTGTCCTCTTTATGTATATATAAAACATTTAACTAGAGATCAAAGCTCCAGCAAAGCAGTGTTTTCTTCCTTGGCTGTTACTCTCTTGACATTACTTTACATCCCAGCCCTGTGCTTCTTGTAAGAGCCCAAATGCATTCTGCTGCTTGTTTGTTTGCATTCCTCTGTGTCTTTGATGATGTTTTGCCTTCTGTTTGGAATGCCTTTCTTCGGTTCTGTCTGCCTAATGTCTACTCATTCTTTAATACTTAATTCAGGCATCATGCGTATCACAATTGCTTTCCTTGTCTCCTTTCTACACATCCCCCCAGACACACATGCTCTAGTCTGGCTTACGTGCCTAGTTCTGTATACTTATTCATCCTTGCATGAGGCTACTTCATAGTAATTCTTGTGGTATATTGACATTTTCCATGTGTATGACTTTCTCCCCTACTGAACTCAAAGAGCCTTGAGGGTGAATACTGTCTTATTCACATGTGTAAATCCAGCTCAGGTCCAGTGCCTGCCATTTAGTGGGCACTCACGATAAATTTGATAAACTTCAACTAATCAAATCACAGAGTCATGAACCTGAACATCAACAAACACGTGTCTCTTACTGGCCTCAACAGAAATAAACGTGACTTAGATTGTGATATATGAATATACTAAAACCACTGAATTGTACACTTTAAGTGGGTGAATTTTACTGTATGTGAATCACATATCAACAAAGATGTTAAATAAGAGGTAGTATGACTATTTAGTGACGTAATAACT
>NW_007732055.1:105956-111351 GCF_000696425.1 Galeopterus variegatus | reverse complement strand
CCAAAAAAAAAAAAAAAAAGGGGGGGGGGGGGGGAACAGAAATGAAATTTGTAACAGGGAGCTTCCTTTCCTAGTATGCTTGCTTGCTTATTTATTTATTTGTTTGTGTGTGTGTGTTTGTTTGTTTGTTTATAAACCCTCACCCTACTCCAGCTTCACTTTATAATTTCGCCATGTGGATATTAATAGCACTAGTTTGTGCTGCAACTGAATAAACTGAGAAGGTATTTCACCTAAATTTAGGACCATATAAGACACTGTGTACATTTCTCTATGAGTTAAAAGTGGGTAGCAGCATTAACTTATTCCATTAGATGTGCCCTCCGACCAGTATAATCCTCCCAGACACTTTAATAATACATGGTACCCCAGCTCAAGAGAGACAGCATTAGAATCAGGGATCTCAGTTGCCTTAGAATATAATTTCACATTACTGGAAAAATAAATTCCAAAAGAACTAGCTTGATGTCCAAGGTCTTCTGCAGTAAAGACTTGCATGTTCTGCTACTCTGTCTCATGTTCTTAAAACATAGCAGAGGATCCTCAAACAGTTGCACAATTTTAAGAATATTAGTATCTTTAACTTTCAGACATGCAGTTTTTTAAGAGTATAACTTATCTATTTAAAAATATATTTGCCTAAGAAAACAACTGCAGTTTTCCACCTGTCCCTCCACAAATTCACTTCTCTAATTTTATAAGAAATGGCTTGTCTTTCATCCTGTTTAATGTTTTTTAATCATTAGGGTGACAGCTATGTGCTGGTTTGCCAGTGCCACTCTGGACTATGCTTGATTTTCTTACATACTTATTAATATTGTCCATATTTATTCTCAATTTGGATGATAAACTACATGGTCACATTAACTGTGGAGCTTTGTCCCAGAAGGCGAATAACCGTAAGGCGCTCTCAGATATAAATAGAAGAACTAAGGCTCGTGTTGCAAAAGTGAATGGCACTAATGAATAGGTAATAAATCCTCTTGTTCAAGTTTCCCATTATTTACTTTGAACACAATGGAAGGAAAAGCTAATAGACTTGTCAGATGGTAGATTATTAAAAATAATCTTTTTTAAGATAATCTTTTGAAGATAGATAGCTATATAATATGAGGCATATAACTATTAAGAAGTTCAAAGAACTGAAAAACTGCTGTAATGAAATAACTTCCATTACTATCAACTTATGTTATCATATTTTCTCAGCACATACATAAAAAAAGAAAAGAAATAGAAAATAAAATTGATGCTGAATACTGTCTCATTCTAGTCATAAGAAGCAGTCACCTATGGATATGTGGCAAAGCCCTATCAATCTCATTAAGGGATTTATTTTAAGAGAACATAAAATTATTATAATAAATATTTAACACAATTTTTAACAAAATTATATTGTTTGAATTCATCATGTACTACTACTAATTGTAAAGATAACACAATTCCAAAGAACTTTTTAAAACAGAATCTTGTGATCATAGAAAATTAAAATAATGTTAACTTTCACTTTGTGCATAAACTTTATTAAAAGTAATTTTCACAAGATCTTCAAGAAAGAACTTTAAAGCATAAATATATTTCTTGAGGATAACAGTCTATGACAGAAATGGAATAGAATTATTTAATCAAGAAGGAAAAAGGATCTTCTTGTACTATCCCAGATTTTTATTCAGATACAATCTTTTTCTTGTGGAATACATGAAAATGGGAGTATAAATTGATTTATTGACATATGTCAGTATACTTTCAACCATAAGTTTAATAAATATGAGTTAGAAAGAGGAAACAGCATAAACTTTTGTCAATATGACTTCTTGGACTCTTTTTAGTGAAAATCTATGGTAGGTGAGGCATATATATGGTTCTAGAAAGCATTTCCTCTCAGAATGGCAAATGAGTATTTAAACACTATCAAGTTATGAGAGAATGCGGTTAGGTAAAACAGTAGGAACACAATCATTAATTTAAACGTGGTGCAACTTGTGGAAGTTTAATGGTGTATTACTGTGCTAGCAATTCTAATTCAGGAAAAAGAATAGCTCTCAAAGAGAAACTATGCACATGCCAAATTTATGTGTGTGTATATATATATATATATATATATACATATATTCATATACACATATACAAATTTATGTGTGTATATATATATACATATATTCATATACACACATATATATATATATGTGTGTATATGAATATATGTATATAACATTTAAAAAAATCTTTAAGTCATCTGCTAGTAGTTCATTGTATATTTAAGGGCTCATGCAAATAAGTAATACATGTTTGCCAGCAAAGGAGGTAGCATGAAACTAACCAGTGTGAGTATAGACATTCCAGGGCTTTCCCCTACTGTTCTGACTTTCCTTCCATCTTACATCTGGTGAAATGAAGAGACAGGGAATTTTGGGGATCTTTCTCAGAGAAAGCTGAGCTGGAAATGTGAAATTTTTACAGAAACTCAGGAAAATGTCCTGGAATGTCAATTAAAAAAGTGAAAAAAAAAAAAAATAATGACTACTAACTGGGAGTATAGGTAGTGTACCTTCTTTTGCCAACTATAAATTTATGCATTTAAAAAATAGATTTCAAATAAATGTAATAGGCATATAAAACAAATACAACATATATGCAATAAAATACTAAAAGTTTTTCTGATAATGAAAAGCAAATTGTAACATTTATCAAATTATAATTAAAAATGTATTGAGAAGATAAAACTTTTCAACTGAAGTAATAAATAATCATTGATTTAAATAATTTATAAAAAACAATAAAACATTAAAAATTGAAACTCGTGCTGATTTGGCATGAAATAATGACACTGAAAATTACATTAAGTTTAAAGTACTGTACGAGGGGTCTTCAAGTTGTTTATGAAAAGATTCATATTATCGTTTAATTCCATTTTCCCATGAACTTTTTGCATATAAAAACAAAGTGGCTAATAATAAATATAGCCAACTCAAATGTGTTTTGGATTTGTCACTGCTCAAGAATATAGAAAATAACCAAAAATAGTACAACTTACATGTGAAAAAGATGATATCTTTCAAAATTTAACACTAACAGTAATCCTATATATTTGTAATAACTAATAAAACTTGTGAAAGCAAATAATACTTATATAAACCATCCATAATAAAAATAAATTTGATACACTATGATAGAAGAAATTTTAAATTCTCTCTTTAGTCTCTTTAAGGATAAATTATATATCCCATGTGAAATGCTGATTATAAAAAAGATATAGACAAAAATGCAGGGAAAAATATTATGGAGGTGTTAACAAAATCTTTTTGTAGATTCTGTAATGTCTGCAGCCTTTATACAAAGTAAACATTCATAATTTTAAATTTGTTAAGATTTGTTTCTAATTCTAAATAGCAACTCACTTTTTATCCTAATTTATGTTTTTAATTTATTTTCAAATACGGAGGCCCCAAAATTTCATAAGTGGCTGACTACATAAATTTGAAGTTGTACCTGTGGTGATTCATGGGCTGTTTCCACCATATTCTCTTTCTAATTATTCTTAGGTTGCTTCTTATGTGTAGCACAATATGAGAATTGGATTTCGGATTAAAATACTGTGTTTTGTAGAATAACCATTTGGGAAAAATTTGATTAGAACAAATAGGATGATCAATTGTGATTAGAAGAGATTACTTTAGCAAGTTTCTTCCTTCTCAATTTTACACAAAAATTTTAAGGTCTGGAGATGGTAGAAGCATTCCCTAGTCTTCCAACCTGATCCCAGTTCATCCCCTTCAAAAAAAAAAAAAAAAGGGAAAGAAAGAAAAGCATTACCTGCAATACAGGACATAATCAATGTCATTACATATATATATATATATATGAATATATAAATATAAAACATATATAAGCATAAATACACAAATATATATAATATTATATATAAGTATATATGTAAATATATATAAATTTATATAAGTAAACATAAAAATTTATATAAGTAAACATAAAAATAGCTGAACGTCTGGATAAAGGTTTACTGATTTTTATGTGTATGCTTATCAATAGAAGGAAAGCAATGGTTTAAACTACAAAATACTGTTCTTTGAAACAAAAACCTATTTTTAACTTCTTTTTACAATATTTTGACTTTAGAAACCATTTACTGAGTAACTCTTCTGTTTCAGGGGATGTGTTATACAGTAGACTGAGATTTCACAGATCTATCAGACACTGCCCTTGAGATTCTCACAATCCGATGCTAATAATATGTGTAAGCAAATAATTATAGTAAAGTGTGATGTTATAACAGTATATCAATGTGATCATACTTTAGAACAGGAAAACACTGGGGGCGACTTGCTATGTGTTTGATCCAAATCTTAGCAAATGAGTAGGAAATCACTGCATAAATAAATTTTATTAAACATAAGAACAGATACTACACTTGATCTTAGCTAAAGGGCTGAGAAGTGATTGCATAAATAAATTTTAAAGAGAAGGTTGCCCAGACCAATTACAGAATGACACACAGGGACGGCTTTGGGATGTTCAGGGAAGTGCGTGAAATAAAATATCAGTGGTCTTCACACATTTTTGTTCCCATGTCATCTAAAAGAATATTGCAAAACTATATACTAGTGTGACGGTACTGGATGGTAGTGCCTTTGGGAGGTGATTAGGGTATAAGTATGGAGTCCTCATGAATGGGATTATAAACCTCAGAGAACTGCCTCATCCACCACCATGGGAGGATCCAGCTGAAAGGCCATTCATAATACGAACCAGGAAGTGGTCCCTCATCAGACACTAAATTTGCCTGTGCCTTGATTTTGGGCTTTCCAGCCTTCTGAACTGTGAGAAATATATTTCTGTTGTTTATAAGTTACACAGTTTAGGTATATTGTTATAGCAGCCTAAATGGGCAAAGGCAAAAATGGGGGAAGAGACAAGGAATGCAGCTATGCAAGCTAAAAAAAAAGCAAGAAAACATATTCTTCCCTACAGCCTAAGGAAGGAGTGAGCATTTTCAGAACACATATCAGTAACGAGATATATGTTCGTGGGTGACCCTGCCCAGGCTGCCAGCAGAGCTGCCAACACTCAGGCTTCCCAGATGAACAGTTTGCTTTGTTGCTTAGTCTTCTTAGTTTCCCTCTTCCAAACATATTTAACAGTTTCTGGTACTCAGAGAATTCTCATAACTGACTGACATTGAGGCTGCATATAAGTGTTCATACTTGTAACATATATTTTATTTAGTATATCTTTTGGTTTCTTTCTATTAGCTATTTGTATGGGTATACATTTCAGTGTGTTCTCAGTCTGCAATTTTTAAACTGGAATTAATACTTTATACAATAAAATACCCTTGTAATTTTGAAATTGTTTTTATTTAGACACGATGTAGTGATTTTTT